>NC_073302.1:12008810-12068810 GCF_027595985.1 Sorex araneus | reverse complement strand
GAGCCCGTGCCCCAACTTGCCTCCTGACTCTGGGGGATTTGTCTCACAGGACCCACCCATATCCCCAGCTGACTGGACAATAGCAGAAAGAAACTCTAGGTCTTTATTACAGTATGGTGAGGTGGATTTCCAAAGGAGATGAAGAACAAGCAGGCCAGGTTCTCTCCTCTCTCTCCCTCTCTCTTCTCTCTCTTCCCCCTCCTCTCTCTCCTCTCTCTGTCTCTCTCCCCCTCTCCTCTCTCTCCTCTCTCTGTCTCTCTCCCCCTCTCCTCTCTCTCCTGTCTCTCTCCCCCCTCTCTCTCCTCTCTCTCTTCTCTGTCTCTCCTTTCTCTCTCCCCTCTCTCTCCTCTCTTCCATCTCTCTTCTCTTTCTGTCTCTCACCTCTCTCTCCTGTCTCTGTCTCCCCTTTCTCTTCTCTATCTGTCTCTCTCTCCTTTCTCTCTCCCCTCTCTCTCCTCTCTGTCTCTCCTCTCTATCTCTGTCTCTGTCTGTCTGTCTCTGTCTGTCTGTCTCTGTCTCTGTCTCTCTCTGTCTCTCTCTCTCTCTTTCTGGATTCCATTCCACATACCAAGTGCTTTTATGGTGCTGGGAAGCGACCCCTTAGCCCAGGGGGACGGGCAATTCCCTACCTTGATGCACATCCATACTGAGATCGGGAACGTAATCAGGGTCAACAGGAACGAGGCAGCCACCAAGATCCACCCACAAGGCCCAAGGCCCGTGGAAGGGCTGTCTGTGGAAACAAAAGCCAGACAGACTGTTAGTGGCACCATCCCGCGGCTCTGTTCCCTCACCGCCCGCACCCCAGGTTTGTGTGGCACTGGGGACAGCTTGCAAATCTTCCCATCGACCCTCAAGCCAAGCAAAATGCAGAGGTGCCTCTGGCCCTCACCTACTTAACGCGACCACACCTGTACAAACATTTTCACACGCCTCTTGGCTTGTTCCAGAAACAGGTTATGAAGCAGCTGATTTTGATGACGCCCGTGTTTGGCACTGGCGTGGTCCAAGTGATCAGCCCCCATCCTAGCCCTCAGGAAGGCTGAGGCCTCGTGGGCAAGGCAGACAGATGAGATTACAGAACAACCGCACGTGCAGAGTGCATGCACAGAAGGCTCTGGAAGCAGAGCGGAGGTGAACTTGCACAGTTGGGATGGAGGGGGAAGAGCAAAGAGGTCACGCTTGTGGGGGTGCCGCGGGCTGCCACGGAAGGCCTACAGGACTCAATGGTTAAGGAAAATCCCAATAAAAAGGAAGGACGAGGACAGGAAAGGACATCTGAGCTGAGGGTACAGGAATTAAAGCTGTAAAGGCTTTGTGTTTGAGGGGCTGGAGCAATAGCACAGCGGGTAGGGCGTTTGCCTTGCATGCAGCCGACCTGGGTTCAATTCCCAACATCCCATAGGGTCCCCTGAGCACCACCAGGGGTAATTCCTGAGTGCAAAGCCAGGAGAGTAGCCTCTGTGCATCACTGGGCATGACCCAAAAGGACAAAAAAAAGGCTTTGTGTGTGAGAGTCTCTGGAGAGGAAAGGCGGGCGGAGGGGGGCTTCTCCTGGTGGTGCTCAGGGCTCAGTCAGGGTGGTGCTCAGTGTGCCCTATGTGGTTCTGGAGACTGAACCGGGAATGTCCGCATGCAAGGCCAGCCCCTTCACAGTTGCACTATCTCTCTGGTCAAGAGTCTCTGTTTTTAAGACCACAGCCATAAATTATTTCACGGGGTATATGCATCACAATTTGGAACCTATGTCCAGGGCATTTAGCAGTTTGTTCCGGGACCCTTAGGATTATTAGCAATGCTGTAAGTACTTTTTCTCTCAGATTTCCATTTCCTTATGTGTGAGATGAAATTGTGTTTGCCTGATTTCAAAGAAATACAGGGCCCACTACCAAAAATTCAGATAACTATTTAAAAGCGGGGGAAATACTCAATCCAGACATTTGCTTCCAATCTTTTATTATTTTTTGGATGAATATACAATCTTTATTTAAAAAAAAGAAAAAAACTATTTTACTCCATCAACCCCACTATTCTTTCAACACCTTGTTTGTCTTTGTGGCTCAGTATATAGGCTTTTAAATTTCTCCATTAATTAAAAATATGGGAGGGTGGCAGTTGCCAGAGAGATAGTATAGCAGGAGGTAGGGCACTTGCCTTGCATTTGGCCAACATGGGTTCAATCCCGGGTACCCCCACAAAGTCCCCTGAGCCCCACCAGGAGTGATTCCTAGGTGCAGAACCAGAAGTGAGCCCTGACCACCGCTGAGTGTGGCCCCCAAACAAAAACTAAAAAAAAAAAAAAAAAGTCAAATGGTTCTATTGGATTAATACAAATCATGGAGCCTCTGAATTCTTCAAACGCTTCTGAATTTGCTCATTTGGCTACTTGTTGATTCCTCTGATTTGGAGCCTTGTCACCTGACTTTCCTCTCCTGGAGAGAATGTGCTGCTCTATTTATTTATTTATTTATTTATTTATTTATTTATTTATTTTGCTTTTTGGGTCACACCCGGAAATGCACAGGGCTTACTCCTGACTCAAGCACTCAGGAATGACTCCTGGCGGTGCTCGGGGGACCATATGCGATGCTGGGAATCGAACCTGGGTCGGCCTCGTGCAAGGCAAACGCCCTCCCCGCTGTGCTATCGCTCCAGCCCCCAGACCCCTCCTCTCAATGGCCCCATCGCTGTGTTTAGTCGGCGCGGCTCCAAATGTTGCAATATCCTGACCGTGGAAGCAGGGATTCCAAGCTCAGCCCTGCAGGAGGTTTAACTTGGGTTTCTTTTCCCGTACACTCGTGTTTGGTTTGTTTTCCCAGAGTCATTGTTCTGACTTTCCCCCTTTGTTTGGTCTTCCTCCTTCTGAGGTTGTGTTCCTTTCCTGTGGAGCTCGGAGGGGATGCCCTCGCTTTTCCCTGAACCAGGGACGGCTACTACGGCCTTCTCAGGAACGGTTTTGATGGTGGCAGGGAGAGGGACAAGAGTGGAAGCAGCCACCAAGCACAGGGGGCATGAGATAGAACCGAACAGACGGGAGGCCAGGAAGGAGCCGAGGGGAGGCCGGGGGGTGGGGGGACAAGGAGCAGCAAGCTGCCATCCAGGCGGAGAATCCCCGAAATGAGGACAAAGGCCCAGAGGTAGACAGGACTTCTTCATTTAGAAGAGAGCATGACCGTCGTTTCTTGGGTCACGGGCATGGGAGGAGGGACTGTTGGGTCCCTCTGAGGATGTAAAGTGACGCAAGTTCATCCCAGAGGCGTCTATGATTTCTGGGCACACTCGCCATGCAGATATTCAAAGCAAGAATGCAGAGGTGCGTGTGGGGGAGGTTGTCCAAGGCATGGCTGATAACCACAGCCCCCTCCTTACAGCAGGGCCCTTACACTTCTCCTCCTCACCACCCCGTTTGGTCCAAGAAGTAGAACACAGGAGCACTGTCAGAGACCCTTCGGATTCGTCATGCCTTTGATTTGTGTCTTTGAGGGCTTTCGGTGCAGAAGGGGTTGGCCCACAGCCAGCAGGGCTCAGAGCTAACTCCTGGCTCTGTGCTCAGAGGTCACTCCTGGCAGTGTCTGGAGGACCACATGCAGAGCTGGGATCAAACTGAACCCGACTGCATACAAAGCAAGTGTCTGAACCCCTCTTTAACCCCTGCAGTATCTCTCCAACCCAAAGCATTTCTTTCTTTTCCTTTTTCTTTCCTTTCTTTTTCTCTTTTTTTTTTGGGGGGTGGGGGGAGGTGCAGGGGGTTGTTTAGCCATAGCCAGTGGTGATCAGGGCTTATTCCTGGCTTACTCCTGGCTCTGCACTCAGGGATTACACCTGGCAGGGCTCAGAGGAATAATATGGTGCGGGGGGTCAAACCTGGGTTGGTCATGTGCAAGGCACAACCTTTATAGCCCTGCTCATTGCTTTTGAATTATTTTTGGTCCTTGCACATTCAGACACTCTTTTTCTGTTGCCAAATTTTTCACGACCCCCATACTCTATTCTAACCCACAGTTTAAAGTTGGTTTTTAGATGTTTTGTTTTGTTTAGTCAGGCACCAAGCTAAATTTGTTTGTTTTTTTTTCTTTTTTTTTCTTTTTCTTTTTCTTTTTTTTCTTTTTGGGTCACACCTGGAGATTCACAGCGGTTACTCCTGGTTCTGCACTCAGGAATTACTCCTGGCGGTGTACAGGGGACCATATGGGATGCTGGGATTGGAACCCGGGTCGGCCATGTGCAAGGCAAATGCCCTACCCACTGTGCTATCACTCCAGCCCCATAAACTTGTTTGTTTTTGAGCCACTCCCAGCAAATGTTCAGAGGTTACTCCTGGCTCTGCACTCCGAAGTCACTCCAGGCAATGCTGGGGAGCAGGGGTGGTGGTAGAGGGGGGACCGTGTGGGATGCCCACAATGGGACCTAGGTCAGTGCATGCAAAGGAAATGCCCTGCCCCTATACTATTGCTCAGGTCACGGTGTTAAATTACTTTAGAGAAGTATTTTCTCAATCTGTTCCCAACCATGTCCTCCCATCCTTGCCTTCTTCCTGTGGCCCCCTCATCCTGTGGCTTGGCCCCTACCCTCATGTCCTGGACCCTCACTAATGCAACTTTCACCCCCCTTAAAATACCCTGGCAGCCCCTTGAGAAATGCTACGTAGGTGTACCTCTCTTTTGGTCTTCACAGTATTCTGTAAAGGCTCTTGGTGGGGAGGGGAGATGTGGCCACACCCAGCAGTGCTCAGGGCCTGTTCCTGACTTAGTGCTTAGGGATAATTCCCACTGGTGCTCTGGGGGGGACCACGCAGTGCCAGGAATCAAACCCAGGCCCCCGGATGCAAAGCGTGTGCTCCAGCCATTTGCGATGCCTCCAGGCCCTCTGTTACGGTTTTTTCTTCTTTCTTTTTGGGTCACACCCAACGATGCACAGGGGTTACTCCTGGCTCTGCACTCAGGAATTACTTCTGGCGGTGCTCGGGGGACCATATGGGATGCTGGGAATTGAACCCGGGTTGGCTACGTGCAAGGGAAACGCCCTCCCGCTGTGCTATGGCTCCAGCCCCTGCTGTGTATTTTTATGGCGTGTGTCTGTGTGTGTGTCTTTGTGACTGTGTGTGTGTGGTACAGGGATTAAACCAGGGTGTACACATGCTTAGCACGTGCTCTCCCACTGTACTAAATCTCGGCCCCTCTGAAATTAGTTCTACTTTACAAATAAGGTCACTAATGTCACACGATGTTCCCAAGCTCTCGTGACAGGGAACGTGGGAATCTAACTGAGGTCCTCAAGCTTCCACCTCCAAATATCACAGTTCTCATTTTTTCTTTAAACAGCGCAGGCTGCAAGTCTGGGGGCTGGGGGAGGGGCAACACCCGGGGATGCTCCTCCTGGCTCTGTACTTAGGGATCACCCCTGGCGGTGCCCAGGGCACCATAAGCAGTGCCAGGGAGGGAACGGAGGGCAGGGGGGGGGGGGGCAGCTGCAGGGAAGGCAAATGCCTGGTCTCCTGCTGCTCTCTCCAGGTCCCCCTCACCCCGTCCCTTGCTCGGACCACTAGCAAGGCGGGAAAGCTCAGCGGGAGTTCTGAGAATGAGACCCGATATTCCTTGCCGCGGAAGCCCTTTCATTCCGAAGGCTCCTATTTATAGTGACAGATCCACTCATGGCTCTCTGCCAAGCTCGGGGTTTCCAAAGTTAACTGGATTCCAAATAAGGACGAGACTGGCCACTAGCTGCTTTCCTAAGAGCAGCTGGGGCTTTCTAAAATATTGCCCCACGCTCCCACGTGCCAGGCGGGGTTCACGGATGCCCGTGCTAAGGGCAGGGGCATTTTCTCTCCGTGTCCACTCAGTGCCTAGGCGGGGGTCCTGCAGAGGGGGGGAGATGGAGTATTTCCTACTCAGCTTCACCGTTCCCCGCATCTTCTCTCTCCTGTAAATTCTGACAGCACTTTCTTTCCCTTTGGAAAAAAAGGGATTCAGCCCCCAGGGGGTGCTTAGGAGACCCCGGGTCTCCATGGTGTCTGAAAAGGGATTCAGCCCCAGCCCTTAGGAGAGCCCGGGCCTCTGCGGTGATTCTCAGGCAGCCGGGCCCATGGCTGTGCCCGGGCCTGGGTACCGGTACCCGGTGCTGATTGGGCCCTGCAGTGCCCGGGATTACCTGGGGGTGCGGGGCTGAGAACAGAACCTGGCTTGTGTGGATGCTGAGCACATAGACGCCCTCCCTTCTGTATTCGGTCCCAGCACTCCGGACCTGAGTTGCAGCCCAGCCCACCTGTGGGACGTGGAGCCGCCACTCCGCAGCTGTCCCCTCTGCCGAACGCTCCGGCCTGGCCCCTGGGAACGTGGGCGCTTGGGCAGCCGGGGGGATACTCTGAGGAAACAGCCTTAAGAAAACGTGCCATGATGTGGGGCATTGGCAGGCCACACCTCTCAGCAGAGCTGAAGCCCCTGTGAGGACCGGAAACCTCGGCTGGGGAGTGGTGGGGGGTGACTCTGTCCAGGGCGAAGTCTCAGAAGCGCCATCGTGAGTATGGCACATGGACCCAGCTGGAGCGCTCAGCCCTTGCCTTGATCTCTGAGTTGAGAGAGAGAGAGAGAGAGAGAGAGAGAGAGAGAGAGAAATACACAGAGAGAGATAGAGAGACAGAGAGATGAAAAGAGCACACAACCTCTCTCTCTCCCTCTCTCTCTCCCTCTCCCTCTCTCTCTTCTTCTCTCCTTCTCTCTTTCTCTCTCCATTTCTCCTTCCCACTTTTACACAGACTTACATGCAGCTTAATACTTTGATTCCTTTGCAATCAAAGTGAAAGTAAAGTGAAATTTATCAGTTACACAGGCAAGGGGGGGCTAGGGGTGGTGGGGAGGGCTAGGGGTGTGGGGGGGCTAGGGGTGTGGGGGGGCTAGGGGTGTGGGGGGACGGGGTGGAGCTATACTGTGATTCTTGGTGGTGGAATATGTGCACTGGTGAAGGGATGGGTGTTCGAGCATTGTATAACTGAGGCTTAAACCTGAAAACTTTTTTTTTTTTTTTTTTTTTTTTTTTTTTTTTTTTGGATAAGAAGTCACAGTTTTATTAGGAATTTTAGCTATAGATACAAAGAATTTGCAAGGGATGTTGGAATAAATTTAAACAGTTCACGTTTCCTCATGCTTTCAGACAAACATGATGCCTTCTATCTTTGACTGAGCATTGATTTATCTATGCTATTTGGCATAGCTCTAGCTCTCCCATATTGGTCCTTTTTGCCACCACTATCTGGATAGTAGGTAGAGAGATGTTCCCTGAAACACATAAATTAAATTTGTCAGTTTTGATTTTGTTTTTTTTTTTTTTTTTTTTTTTTTTTTTTTTTTTTTTTTTTTGCATTTTTTAATTTAAATTTTATTGTATAAAGCTGTTCACAATAATTTATTACATTCAACATCCAACACCACTCCCACCACCATTAAATGTTCCCACCCACCACCAATATTTCAAATTTTCCCCACTACCCCCCAAGCCTAGCCCAATACCTGGCCCTAAATAATTTACTTTATATTGCTTATTATAAATAATATGATAAAAATGGTCAAAGTTTCAAACTTTGTCCACTGCCATTTTTTTTTTTTTTTTTTTTTTTTTAATTTTAAATTTATTTATTTTTAATTAGAGAATCACCGTGAGGGTACAGTTACAGATTTATACACTTTTGTGCTTATACTTCCCTCATACAAAGTTTGGGAACCCATCCCTTCACCAGTGCCCATTCTCCACCACCTGTAAACCCAGTGTCCCTCCCACCCTCCCCAATCCCATCTCCCCCCCACCCCACCCTGCCACTGTGGCAAGGCATTCCCTTCTGTTTTCTCTCTCTAATTAGCTGTTGTGGTTTGCAATAAAGGTGTTGAGTGGCCGCTGTGCTCAGTCTCTAGCCCTCATTCAGCCCGCAACTCCCTTCCCCCACATGGCCTTCGACTACAATGTAGTTGGTGATCGATTCTCTGTGTTGACCTTTCCCCGGAACGTGAGGGCAGCCTCGAAGCCATGGAGTCAACCTCCTGGTACTTATTTCTACAGTTCTTGGGTGTTAGTCTCCCACTCTGTTATTCTATATACCATAGATGAGAGCAGTCTTTCTATGTCTGTCTCTCTCTTTCTGACTCATTTCACTCAGCATGAAACTTTTCATGCCCATCCACTTAACTACAAAATTCTTGACCTCCTTTTTTCTAACAGCTGCATAGTATTCCATTGTATAGATGTACCAAAGTTTCCTCAACCAGTCATCCGTTCTGGGGCATTCGGGTTTTTTCCAGATTCTGGCTATTGTAAACAGTGCTGCGATGAACATACATGTGCAGATGTTGTTTCGATTGTACTTTTTTGCCTCTCTGGGATATATTCCCAGCAGTGGTATTGCTGGGTCAAATGGGAATTCAATATCTAATTTTTTGAGAGTCGTCCAAATTGTTTTCCAGAAGGGCTGAACCAGTCGGCATTCCCACCAGCAGTGAAGAAGGGTCCCTTTCTCCCCACATCCTCTCCAACAGCGGTTGCTTTTGTTCTTTTGGATGTGTGCTAGTCTCTGTGGTGTGAGGTGGTATCTCAAAGTTGTTTTGATCTGCATCTCTCTGATGATTAGTGATGCAGAGCACTTTTTCATGTGCCTTTTGGCCATTCGTATTTCTTCCTTGGTAAAGTTTCTGTTCATTTCTTCGCCCCATTTTTTGATGGGGTTGGATGTTTTCTTCTTGTAGAGTTCAACCAGTGCTTTATATACCATTGATATCAACCCCTTATCTGATGGGTATTGTGTAAATATCCTTTCCCATTCTGTGGATAGTCTTTGTATTCTGGTCACTGTATCTCTTGCGGTGCAGAAGCTTTTTAGTTTAATGTAGTCCCATTTGTTGATCTCTGTTTTTACTAGATTGCTTAGTTCCGTGTCACCTTTGAAGATACCTTTATCTTCAATATCGTGGAGGGTTTCGCCAACCTTGTCTTCAATGTACCTTATGGTTTGTGGTCTAATGTTGAGGTCTTTAATCCATTTTGATCTGACTTTTGTGCATGGTGTCAGGTCAAGGTCTAAACCCATTTTTTTGCATGTGGTTGTCCAGTTGTGCCAGCACCATTTGTTAAAGAGGCTTTCCTTGCTCCACTTCACATCTCTTGCTCCCTTATCAAAGATTAGATGGTCATACATTTGGGGTTGTGTGTAGGGATATTCCACCCTGTTCCATTAAACCTGAAAACTTTGTACCTTTCCACATGGTGACTCAATAAAAAAAAAAAAAAAAAATTAAATTAAATTAAAAAAATTTTAAAAGAAAAAGAAATACTTTGATTCCTTATGCTTTTTGGTTTGGTTTTCTGACTTTTGGGGAAACAGCGCCTGTGCTTAGGACTTACTCTTGGCTCTGCACTCAGGGATCATACCTGGTGGGCCTAGGGGATCGTTAGGGTGCCAGGGATTGAACCCGGGTCTGCTGCATGGAAGGCAAGTGACTTCCCGGCTAGACTATCTCTCTGGCCTCGATTCCTTGTACATTTATATTGCTTATTATACTGATATTTCCTGGGCCGTGGAAGGGCCCAAGCCTCCCTTTTAAATGGTCATTCCTTATTTCCGTGATGCTTTTTTACCTTGGTGTCTTCACGCTTCATCTTACCTATAGAGAGGTTTGACATACAGGACTAAGTTTGTTCTAAAACAATAGGATAATGCTTTGCTAGAGTCATATTTAACCCAAGTACTGGAAATTCATTGTGGAAAATGGGAAAATAGCTAGCATTTACACTTGATGATTAAAAAAAAAAATTCCTTAAACTACTCAAATTTTCTCTCTCCTATCTTTCTTCTGTCAGGCCTGGCACGGACTGGCAAAGGCCCCGGGAAGCTCACTTATGAACTGAACGATTCAGTTATCTAATTACTAGCAGGCAGACAAGCCAGAAAGCCCAACCCAGGATTCGTTAGTGCGCGCCTTCTATTGTCACGTGGCTTCTGAAAACCCTGCATAAGTATATGGGTTTTCAAATAAAAAAGAAACAAGAGATTACGCGACTATTTCAAAACCTTGGCTCCCTCTTTCACATGGCAAACACTGAGGGTATAAATAGTGGGGAAATGGCATCATTTCAAGCGATTCCATTCCTAACCCCGAAAACTCTTTCCCACTGGTTATTACTCAAAGTACATCCTCCTGGTTGTTGTCATTTAAGGGAGGGGGCCAAGGGGGACTTGGCCCACACCCAGAAGTGCTCAGGGGACACTCCTGGTGGTGCTCAGAACCATATGTGGTGCCAGGAACCGAACAGGGTTGGCCACAGGCAAGTGCCGTAAGCCCCCCACCCGCCTTCTAGCCCTTGCTCCGAGTCCATCATTCACATTCCTCAGACAGGTCTGGCTTCATCACCACCTTCAATTACAGTCACACGGATAGACTGTAATTGGTCTATTACAGTCCAATACATTGGACATTCCCCCTTATGCTACTCATTTCATGCAGTTCATTTCCTTCCATTTCCCCATATTTTACCTGTAGGGCTAACTCCTCCCCAATAACTTTACGACACAAGAGACAATAAGGAGCAACTGTTATTCCAAAAGTTGAAACGAACGAAAAAATTGTTGTAGAATGACTGATATTTGGCTGAGGGGGGACAGTCTGAAGGAATAGGATTCTCTTGACACTTGGCTTAGAAATAGCTCTTGGCCCTTGATTTAAAGCATATTTTTCTTTTGCAACTAAACTCTGATGTAAAAACCTGCAGGAGAACAAATTGTTCAGTTAACCAGAGCAAGGTTTGGGGAATTGCTTCCAGTCCACACAAAGCGCATCAGCTTGGGTCTACCACCAGGAAACTAGCCAATTTTTAATATGGCTTTTTTGAGTTTCAAAAGCAAAATATTAGCACTCTCTAAATTATAGTGTAACAAGTAAGAAAAATTCTACCTTCAGCATCTCTGGATGGTGATTATTTTCTGCCTTAAATCCTTTTTATCCTTTTGTTTGTGTGTTTTGGAGGGGGAAGTGGCTGCATCTAACAGTGCTCAGAGCTCACTCCTGGTGGGCTCAGGGGATCACCTGGGGGTGCAAGACAAATGCCCTACCTGCTGTATTATTGTTCTGGCCCATTAATCCTTAAAAAAAAAAAAAAAAAGTTAAAGTGCTATATGGGGGAACTTTCCAACAGTTTCCGTACATCCTTTTATGTAAATCTGAAAGTATGAAGAAAAGAAATGGCACAATTCTTATATTTCACTCCTCCTGGGGGCATGCTACTGCTCATGATAGCCATTTATTGCCAGTCCATCACATGTCAGATGCAGCTGACTCCTTCGTCACAGTGCTCCTCATGTTTACAAAAATGTGTAAGTTAGGTGCGAACGTTCCTCCTGGAGTCCAAAAGTTATGAAACAAAAGACTGTGGTGGGCTGGAGCGATGTAGGGTGCTTTCCTTGCACAAGGCCGACTTGGGTTCGAGACCCCGGCACCCCCTTTGGTCCCCTGTGTACTGCCAGGAGTGATTCCTGAGTGCAGAGCCAGGAGAAACCCCTGATTACCACCAGGTGTGTCCCAAAAAAAGCAAAAGCTTGAGACATGGGTTGAATCCCCGGCACTGACAACAGTAACAAATGACATTTGGGAAAGAGTCCAACAAAAATCATACACCAAATCAAGCCATGAAACAAAGGAAATAAAATGTTGTAAGCCCGAGGGGCAGAAAATAGTTCAGCAGAGAAGGCGCGTGGCTTGCCTGAGGATTACCTGAGTTTAGGATGACCTAAGTTCAATCCCCAGCTCCACAGATGGTCCCCTGAGCCCTGCCAGGTGTGATCCCTGAGCACAGAGCCAGGAAGAAGTCCTGAGCATTGCCAGATGTGGTCCAAAAACAAACAAACAGATTTTTTTAAAGTTGTAAGCCCTGGGTAATTCTAGGTATGGCCCCAACCCCCTTCCCACTAAAAAGATAATTTCTAAACTCTGTATATTATTAATAATCACCTATTTTATGACTTATGCCTTTTTATGATCATTTTATGACTTATTGAACTTGGCACCACTGGAAGTCATGTGGACTAATAAATGCATTTTATCACTGAGACTTCATCCTAAAGTTCAAAAGTTACTGTATTTCCTCTGAAGAGGAAGACCAGAAATGCCCCTTACGCAATCTCTGAACACTTGACTGAGTTCTGTGCAAGAATATACACAATAAGCATGAGGCCAAGAATTTCTGAAATATCTAACTAGCAAAAAAGAATCATCCTTTCCTTCCCATTTTTCACAATGCCATTGAAACCCTGTGTCGTAAACTGTCGTAAGAGTTGTCTGGGTGGGGAAGGATATGAGGGCCAGGAGGCTAATCTTGAAAGTGCATGTTATCCGGCTCTCACAGCACTTTCGAAGGGGTAACAGTAGATATCAAAATAAAAGGTCTTCGGAATTTTTAATTCTTCTCAACGGTATTAGGTAGTCAGAGGTTAGGCACTGCCTTGCACCCGGCTGACCCAGTTGAAATCTCTGGCACCACGTGTGGTTCCCCTGAGCACTGACTGGTGTGGCCCAAATCCCATCACCTCCCCACAAAAAAATTTTTAGGTAGTATTTTTTAAAAAGTCCTTTTTAGGGGCTGGGGCAATAGCAGAGTGGGTAGGGCATTTGCCTTGCATGCAGCCGACCCGGGTTCAATTCCCAGCATCCCATATGGTTCCCTAAGCACTGCCAGGGGTGATTCCTGAGTGCAGAGCCAGGAGTAACCCCTGTGCAATGCCAGGTGTGACTCAAAAAGAAAAATAAAAGTCCTTTTTATTTTATTTGTTGGTTTGGGGCCACACCTGGCAGTGCTCAGGGATCACTCCTGGCAGGCTTTGGAGACCGTATGCGATGCTGGGGATTGAACCCAGGTCACTGTAGCTACTATACTATGTCTCTGTCTCCATAAATGTCATTTTTAGGACATCAGGATCTGGGAAAGTTCTGGTAAAGAGTCAGAGAAGGCACGTCTTGGGTTTCTTCATCCCAGAAATCTATTTTAACTATAAATGCTGCTCTATTACAAGGCCAAAGCCACCGATATGTACATGATCTAAGCAGACTACGTAATCTACAGCTCTAAAATCTAAATTCCATTTAAGTGCGCAATGAAATATTTTAAAAAACCATTTGTGAAAGTGTCAGTGACGCTTGGCTTGTGAGTCCAGCAAAGGGCCGTCAGATTTGGTCTGGGGGCCGGGTGACCTATCCTGCGGCATCAGGCTGTTGGAAGGCAGGATTGCCCAAACTAACGAACACAGTCCTTCGCTCCGCTTTTCAAATCAGGGTACCCTCTCCGGTTTCCAGTTTCACTTTCCTTGGCTTGTTTTCAAACAAGGTCTTTATAAGGCCTGGTAAATAAAAGTTCAAGGTGAAAAGAGGCACGTGGGTAGACAGAACAAGATGAAGATAAATATATCTTCAATTACCCTAAATTTACTATCACTGAGTCTCTCAAATGGAAGTTCTGGAGAAAGAGACAGAGAAGGGAAGGAAAGAACAGGGAGGGGGGAAAAAAGGAGAAAAGGAGTAGGACAGAGAAAGAGACAGCAAAAATGAAGGCAGAAACTTAGAGAAAAAAAATTAAACACGCAAGAGAGAAAGGCACAGTTCAGACCTGAGGAAGTTCTCAATAATCTATACATATACTGAAAAAGTGTGGCATTAGCCAGAATCACGCTCACTATTCAACTGGACAGAGGCTTTCAAAGCAAACAAGCACGTGCTATTACCCATCAATCAAATTACTATTTTAATTAGGCACTTTTTAAAAATTCTTCTAATGCCCTCATTCTTAAACCTCTAGGTTTAAGAAATTATTCTCTGGACTAGAGTGAATACCAGCCTGATGATATCAAGTCAGCAGACTGTAACTTTTCCTCCCTATTATAAACCACTGATTGCTCAAAATCCTAGGTCATAGCAACTCTAGCTGGGACTGGAGAGACAGTACAGTGGGTAGGGCTCATGCCTTGCATGCAAATATCAAGGCATTTGCCTTGCACACAGCCAACCCTGGTCTGATCTCCAACACTGTATGTGGCCCCTAAGCACCTCAGGATTGCAGCTGGATGTGGTCCCCAAAACCATCCTCCATCCTCCCTCCCTCCACCCAAAAGAGTTTCATCGATCATTTTAAATTTAAACACCACACTTTTCACACTTGCCATTGTCCTACTCAATGCTGTCTTCTTCCTGAGATTTGTCTTTGCTGAAGCAGTGCAGCATTATGGTTCCACAACTGGCTGTGCCCGTCATTTGTTAGCTGTCTGCTCTGGGGAAAGTGTCTTAACTCTAAGTTTACTTACTCTTCAGAAAAGAGGACCAATAGAAGAATCTGCACGGAGCGTGTGAAGACCAAAGGTGCTGATATAAAAGATGGTGAGTGCATATCAACGTGCAGCCGACTTTTGTTGAATAGATAGCTGTAGAATGAGTTCAGTGACCCTGCTAGTTTCGGGATGGGGGGGTGGGGGCTGGCTATTATTACATAAGCAAACAGAAACTGTGTGTCAGCAGACAAGGGCCAAGATTCCTGGGAAGAAGCACTCATTACCACTCCAACGCTTTCTCTCCTTTCCTCTCTTTAAAATCAGACCCTTCTCCACCCAGAAGGTGAGAGGATACAGGCGGGGAGAAGAATAAGCTGAACATAGACCATATCTGGGAAGATAACAATTATGATCAGAAAAATGGGGGGAGGCGCATATGCTGCCTGAGCCCATGTGCTGCTTGTGCCCACATGGCCGAGCACATGTGGTGCCCGAGCACATGTGTCGCCCACATCTCCCCCCCTTGAGATGTGTACTTTCATGCTTTCGTGTCCAGTGCTAGGATGTGTGTAGAGCTTCCTCCACCCTTGGAGAAGCCTGCGTTCTTTCTTGAGCGCGTTACTCCTACTGTTTTTGTCTTTTCCACTTATCCCTTCCTCCTTCCCTCAGAAACCTCTAAATAAAATCTATTTACTTCAAAAAAAAAATGGGGGAAAAAGATGTTACAATGTTTGGGGTTTTGTTTTTTGTTTTTTACCGAGTAAACCAATCAAGTATAGATTAAGCTCTGAATTACATTAAAACAGAACAAACCGGGGCTGGAGCGATAGCACATCGGGTAAAGCATTTGCCTTGCATGCGGCCGACCCAGGT
The DNA here is from genome assembly GCF_027595985.1 of Sorex araneus. NCBI lineage: Eukaryota > Metazoa > Chordata > Mammalia > Eulipotyphla > Soricidae > Sorex > Sorex araneus. The sequence goes on along the minus strand of NC_073302.1, from coordinate 12,053,653 downwards.
TCGATTCCCAGCATCCCATATGATCCCCTGTACACCGCCAGGAGTAATTTCTGAGTGCAAAGCCAGGAGTAACCCCTGTGCATCGCCAGGTGTGACCCAAAAAACCAAAAAAAAAAAATTACAATTAAGATTTTATGTTAAAGGTGTTTGAAGGCTTACATCATATAAATTTTAAAATAAACAAAAAACAAAAACCAGGAGGGCCAGAGACATAGTGCATGGGAGTAGAGCGCTTGCCTTGAATGCAACTCATCTGGGTTCAACCTGGGTTCGATTCCTGGCATCCCATATGGTCCCCTGAGCACCACTAGGAGTAGTTCCTAAGTATAGAACCAGGAGTAAATCCTGAGCATCACTGAGTGTGGTCCAAAAACAAACAAACAAATTTAAAAAAACCAAACAAGCATTAAAAAGAAGTATTAGGAAAATAGATCATAAGTCCTTAATTCTTCAATTAGGAATTATCTAGTGGCCAAAATAACTAAGCAGTGGCTAAGAGCTTAGGGTGATAGTGTATTAATCCACTTTTACCAGTGAATTTTCTTTTTTTAGGGGGGAGTGGGATGGGAGGATGAGAGGATGTAAGAGAAAGGCTTATTGGAAAGTAGAAAGGAAAAGGAAAGAAACTCTCCAGCCAGGAAGGAACTTAGTATAGGAGGAAGTTGTGAATTCTCTTGTTAGGAAAGTGAGGGAGAAGAACAATACTCATGAAGTTATTAAAAAGATTAAGTAGATTCACCAAGAAAATATGCTAAGTGCCTGACACCAGAAATAATAATTAGCCATCACGATTGTATACAACTCACAGGCCATTATTGATAAAGTTTATAGGAATAAAGTTTTAAGTGAATTGCCTTCTGGGACTGTCACGCCACAGAGAAAATAAATGCCAAGACATAACAATCTGCTTGGGGAATCTCTCTCCGGAGGAGAAACAGACCAAATTTGGGGGGGGGGGGCGGGGAGGCAGAACTCTAAACGTTCCTGGGCCATCGTTCCTGCACCTTGATGTCCGGATAGCTCAATAGTCACACTAACCTTTAAATAACAGGATAAAGGTTATTTCATAGCATCAAAAATTTCATTTTACATTTTCAAAAGTCTTCACATACACTCTCTCCCTTGATATTTAAAATCTTGGGGGACATCCAGCACCGTAAGATTGCAATAAACAGCTGAGGAACGGCCCCTGGGGGCTGTGGGCCCAGTGACCCAGGAAACAGCTGATGGCGGGGAGCTCAGTGCAACTCTCTGATTTCCAAATTCTACTCTGACTTCACTGCACCCTGTGTTCAACGTGACCAACTGGACAGCAAGGTAGGCATCATGTTCACGGGTCCTCCGGGACACACACTTTATCGGTTGTAGTGTCCAGGTTAGTCCACTGAAATGCCAGGCCAAATACTCGGGCTCAAGTTTCCTTACTGGACCCAGAGTCCAAAGATTAAAAAGGAGGAACAAGTGTGTGTTAACTCCTGTGAGGGATCAGAGAACTGACACACACTTCCTTCTTTCTTCTCACTGTGAGGCCTTTCTCTTTCCACACGATGGTAGGGATTGCATCATGGTATTCTTTCCTGACCATGATGGTCCCTTCCTTATTAATCTGAAGACTGTCTGTACTAAGAACACGTAATAAGGAACACGAAGCTTCTAACCCTAAAAATCAATACACCAGTTTATTATTAAGTTATACTGCACTTAAGAAACTGTAGGCAGAAAAATGTCTTCAACATAAACCAAACCGGTAAAAATGTGACTTAAACTATGGGGAAAAAGGGGTTTCTTTAGCTCCCTTCTCAGCTTCCTTTCATCTTCTTTCCTTCCTTCCTTCCTTCCTTCCTTCCTTCCTTCCTTCCTTCCTTCCTTCCTTCCTTCCTTCCTTCCTTCCCTTTCTACCCTTCCTTTCTCTCTTTCTCTCTTTCTCTCTCTCTCTCTTTCTTTCTTTCTTTCTTTCTTTCTTTCTTTCTTTCTTTCTTTCTTTCTTTCTTTCTTTCTTTCTTTCTTTCTCTCTTTCTTTGTTTCTCTTTCTCTCTTTCCTTTTCTTTCTTTTTTCTTTCTTTCTTTATTTCTTGGGTCACACCCAGAGAGGCTCAGGGGTTCCAGGCTCTGTGTTCAAAAATTATTTCTGGTGAGCTCAAGGGACCATCAGCACATCCCCCTCCTTTATTTTATTTAAAAATACAAACTGTGGGCCAGAGCAATAGTATGGCTGGTAGGAAGCTTACCTTACAGATGGCTGACCCAGGTTTGATCCCTGGAACTGCCTATGGTCCCCTGAGCCCACCAGGAGTGATCCCTAAGCACAGAGCCAGGAGTATGCCCTGAGCACCGCTAGGTGTAACCCCCAAACCTAAGTAAAATAAAAGACAAACTGAGCCAGAAGGTCCCAGGTTTGATCCCCAGCACTGCATGGTACCTGAGCACCACCAGGAGGCACCCTCGAGCACAGAGCTGGGAGTACACTGCAGGGCTCCAAAAACACACATCCACACGAAAAGGAACCAAAGGGACACACGGTTTGCAAACTGACATAAACAAACCGCTGAGGGGATCTCAATGAGGAAGGGCTCAGTCTCTACGTTCAAAAAGAGGCGGGCCCAAGGATATAAGGGAGTGCATCAAAATTTACAACCTGTTTAATGAACACGGGTACGGGCATTCACCAGGCCCTACAGAAAAGACGTGTTCCAATTGTTTTTAAAAAAAAGACATTTCCCTGGGGCTGGAGCGATAGCACAGCGGGGAGGGCGTTTGCCTTGCACTCGGCTGACCAGGGTTCTAATCCCAGCATCCCATATGGTCCCCTGAGCACCGCCAGGAGTAATTCCTGAGTGAAGAGCCAGGAGTAATCCCTGTGCATCGCCGGGTGTGACCCAAAAACAAAAACAAAAAAAAAGACATTTCCCATCTCTTCTTAAAAGTGATTTTCAGGGGCTGGAGCAATAGCACAGCAGGTAGGGCGTTTGTCTTGCACGTGACCAACCTGGGTTTGATTCCCAGAATCCCATAGGGTCCCCTGAGCACCGCCAGGGGTAATTCCTGAGTGCAGAGCCAGGAGTAACCCCTGTGCATCGCCAGGTGTGACCCAAAAAGCAAAAAAAAAAAAAAAAAAGTGATTTTTCAGGGCTGGAGCGATAGGTGCAGGGGTTGAGGTGTTTGCCCCGCAGGAGGCCGTGTCAGGTTCGGTCCCTGGCACTGCATGGTCCCCTGAGCCAGGAACAGCCCCTGAGCACTGCCTGGTGTCGTCCAACACACACCTCTAGAATTTGGAGTATGAATCCAAATCCTAACACTTTATCAACATGAAATATTTTTTCCCTCTATAATTCTGATTAATGGTACTCAGTGACTGTTTTTCCCTGTGTAAAATGTATACTGCCAGCTGGTCCCAAGAAGCTATTTAATCATGAAAAAATAAAAATAAAAATAAAACAATACCCACACACAAAATGGCAGCTTTGGACAATTTGCTGGTGGTATTGAATTACCTAATGACCAGGGGTGGCTTTAACTCAGACAAATTATTAAAGAAGCGACCACACCAGCCAGTCTGAGAGGCAGTTACTGAAATCAACACGTCTCCGGCCCTGGTTTCTGCTTGGCTTGTTTGCAGCCACAGTCCCAGAGGGCTTTATTCTGTTGACACGACTCTTTATTAGAATAAAACATCTCTTTGTAATCCATCCGTATTATTTCATTACAAAGTCAATGCATGGGCAAACCAGCCTGGCCCTAGGTTTGCTCTTATTTCCGTAAAGATGAATTTGCAGCAAAATAGAAAGGGACTCCTGGGGGCTGGACCAATAGCACAGCGGGTAGGGCATTTGCCTTGCACGCGGTCGACCCGGGTTCGATTCCCAGCATCCCATATGGTCCCCTGAGCACCACCAGGGGTAATTCCTGAGTGCAGAGCCAGGAGTGGTCCCTGTGCATTGCCAGGTATGACCCAAAAAAGAAAAAAAAAAAAAAAAAGAAGGGACTCCTTAGGACTCCTGTACCCCCCAACCCCCCACCCTACCCCCAACCCTGCTTCCCTTTGAAACTTTCTAATTCAGGTGATCCTGACCCAAGTGAAGTTTCTCTGGGATTTCTTTGTTTATTGTCTCTCCTCATGAGTGAAGAGTCAGTGTTTGACAAGCGCCCCTGGCTCCCCATTCTGAAGGAAGCTCTAGAACAGGATGACTCATGTAGCATGTCAGCAGAGAAGTGGGTTCAAAACCAAGCCCTGAAGGACACACAGCTGGGTAAGATTTTTCTTCCCTTCCCAGCCTCAGCCTCAATTCGGGGCCCCCTTGCAAAATGTTGGGTGGCACTTTCCTGGTAGAGCTATCTGAGGGCTGCAAGCAGAAATGCTGAAACACACACACAGGTGAGCACAGGACAAAACCCAAATTCCATTCCATGAATTCGAGTCAATAGGAGAGCCTCACAAACTCCCCATGGCATATTCATACGCCAAAACCAGTAACAATGATGGTAACAATGATGGGTGTCATTCCCCTGACCCTGAAAGAGCCTTCAATGCGGCACCATTGGAAAGGACAAGTAAAGAGAGGTTTCTGAAATCTCAGGGCTAGGACGAATGGAGACATTACTGAGACCGCTCGAGATATTTGACGATCAATGGGATGATGATGATGATGATGATGATGAATTGCTTTTCTACCTGTGACTCATCTGAGCTTTGCATTCAGAAAAAGTTATACACCAAGCAATACTGTTTGTGTGCATAAGTTGTACACAAGGGCACATACTTCTTTTCTTTTCTTTTCTTTTTGGTAAGAGGACCACACCTGGTGGAATTGGGGCTACTCCTACCAGTGCTTGGGGGACCATGTAGTACATTGTGGGTGGAAGGGGGCAAACCCAGGGCTGCTGTATGTAAAACAGGTGCTCCAGCCAACTGGGCCATCACCCCAGACCCCATTAGATTCTTTTTTTTTTTTTTTGGAAAACAATCAAATACATATTTTTTAATAAGGGGACAATGCCAACAGCCTAAACACCCAAACATTAGAAGAATGATCAAATAAAGCACCCTTCACTCTGAGAACTATTTCTGGGATTTTTAAGTTTTTGTTTTCTCTTTTTGTTTATTTTGTTTTTTTGTTTTTTTTATATAATTTATTTATTTTTAATTAGAGAATCACCGTGAGGGTACAGTTACAGATTTATACACTTTTGTGCTTATACTTCCCTCATACAAAGTTCGGGAACCCATCCCTTCACCAGTGCCCATTCTCCACCACCCGTAAACCCAGCGTCCCTCCCACCCTCCCCAATCCCATCTCCCCCCACACCCCACCCTGCCACTGTGGCAGGGCATTCCCTTCTGTTCTCTCTCTCTAATTAGCTGTTGTGGTTTGCAATAAAGGTGTTGAGTGGCCGCTGTGCTCAGTCTCTAGCCCTCATTCAGCCCGCAACTCCCTTCCCCCACATGGCCTTCGACTACAATGTAGTTGGTGATCGTTTCTCTGAGTTGCCCTTTCCCCGGAACGTGAGGCCAGCCTCGAAGCCACAGACCCCATTAGATTCTTACAAGAGTCGTGTCTTTAAAAAAAGTTTTAAAATTTTTTTTAAAAAAAGGAGCCAGAGTTGTACCACAGCAGGTAGAGCATTTGCCTTGCACACAACAGACCAGAGTTTAATCCCCAGCATTCCATATGGTCTCCTGAGCACCGTGAGGAGTAATTCTTGAGTGCAGAGCAAGGAGTAACCCCTGAGCACTGCTGGGTGCGGGGGGTGGGGGGAGTCATAAACACGAGATTAGAAACAGGAGAGCAGAAGTGAAAATATGCCTACAACCACGACAAGCAATTGAGTATGGAATAGAAGGGTCATGTCAACCCCTACCAGAACTCCTAGACACATGGCAGTCACACCCATAACTTATGAGTCCCCATAAGCCTTTCGGTCAATGACCAGGTCAGGGCAAGGCAGAAAGGATCTGATCACTCCCTAGCTAGGAAAAGACAATCGTCAACCAGGTGGATGACACAATTTTCACAGGCTCAAGTATTAGGCATGAGTCTCCAAGTATTCAACCACTGCCTGGATCCTGGTGTCACTTTAGTAGAATGTATATAAGTGGCATCACTTCAGTCATTTGACTTTCTTTTTTTAGGTATCAGTTTTTTTTTTTCAAGAGCAAAGTGGGAGAGAACATCAGTTATGAAGACTCAATCAAATAATGGATTATTGTGTTATAATTTTTGGGGGAATGGCTCAGCGGTATGCTTGAGCCCTGAGTTCAATCCCAAGTATCAACAACTAGAAAACACACAGGGCAGGGCTGTTGCTCAGGGGCTGGAAGGCAGGCTTGGCGTGCTGGCAGCCCAGGCTCTATCCCCAAAGCACCCCTAGGTGTAGCACCCAAATCAATAAGAATAACACATAGACAAAATGTGTGTGTAAACTATATCGCTGAGGAAGGTGCTCAGTTTGGGGCACTTATTCTCATCAGCTCCTCCCTGCAACACTTCTGATTTGGGAGATTAATGCCTCAAGATGCTTAGCAGACAAACGGGAAAGCTGGAGATTTAGGAAACTCTTTTTGATGCTCCTGGGAAGGAAGTAAAGACAAGAATCAGCAGAGGGGTTGGAGCCGTAGTTGTGCCGACAGGGCACTCGCTTTGCCTGGGGTCACTTGCCTTGCATGGGACAGACCCGGGTTCAATCCCCAGCATCCCATATGGTCCCTGGGGTCTGCCAGGAGTGACTCAAGAGCCAGAGCCAGTACTAAGCCCTGAGTACTGCCAAGTGTGGCCCCAACACCAAAAAAATATTTTTTTTTCTAAAGAATCAGTGGAAAATGAACTTGACATTAGATGGCCTTACAAATAATCACCATAGGTGACTTCAGTAGTACTGCTCCTTTTTGAAGTGCCAGAAAAAGCAATCTCACAACCACTAAAATTTCACCATTCCATCCTGCCTAAAATGCCATCCTTAGAAATAATTCCTTAGATCCCCAAGACCCCCCGGGAGGGAACCAGCTCTCCTAAGAGGTCGTTGGCCTCTCTTTAAAAAAAAAAAAAAGCATAAAACCTTTTTTAATTGTTACTTATAGCACCAGTCATTCTCTATGAAAATTCTATAATGTTTTTAAAATTTAATGAACATAAATCTTAAGTATGCAATGGATAAATTTGTAATTTCTGGATTTGTGCCTGGACTATGAGTCTTCCTTCAGAGTTTAGGAATCATATTCTTTTATCACCCACGATTCTTAATAAATGCTTGTGTGAATGAGTGATGAATCTAATTTCCTCATCCTTCCAGTGTATTCCTTCTTTTAAAAAAAAGTTTTGAATCGCAATGAGATATAGTTGCTAAGCTGTCCCATCACTGGCCTCTCTTTATGGGGGGGGGCTCCCAGCGCCCCCCTACGGAGTTAGCCAATGAAGGTTCTAGGTCCTTCACAGGTGAGCCGCTCAGTCTCTGCCAGCAAGGCCTGGCAGGGTGGGTGAAAGGAGAACTTGGATCCTGTTTAAAAAAAAAAAAAAAAAAAAACTCACACGCACCCCGGGTGCCTAAGACGAAAAGGGTAAAAGCGATGGCAGGGAGCAGGCAGAAGGAGTCCTTGGAGGGAGGTCCGGGGGAGACGCTGCCCAGAGCCCTCCTTTCCTTCTTCCCCAAGTGCGGCCAACTGCCTGTAAGGGGCTGGAGCAAAACACCCAAGTCCGTCTTCGCAGATGTGGGGGAAAGGGAGCAAGAGCGGGGTGGGCCAAGGCTGCACCCCTGAAGGTATCCCGGATGGGCCGGGTCGGGAAGGGAAAGGAGAGTGGAAAGAAGAGCCCCCGGGATGCGGAGAGTGGGTGTGCAGGCAGGAGCCGGGGCTCGGCCACCCTCGGGCCGCCAGTCCCTGGTGCACTGGACACGAGAGAGCGAGCGGGAAGAGCTGGCCGGGGGCGGTGCCCGCCTCCCTGCAGCCGCTGGGTAGCGGCCGGCGCTGCCCGGACTCTGGGCGACGTGGCCGGCGGGGTGGCGCGTCCCCGGGCTCCCGGCCCCCGACCCCGACGTCTGTGCACCCGCCCGCGTCCGTTACCGCCCGCGCCCCGGAGCGCAGGCGGGCGGTGCGGCCGGGGCTCCGCGCGGGGGCTCACCTTTGAAGGAGTCGGGCAGCCGCCGGCCCTGGGCGTCCGTGTTGTGCCGCTTCTCTGACATGCTGTGCGCGTCCAAGGGGCCGCTCGCGTGGGGACCGCGGGGACCTGCAGCAGCCGGAGAAATGCGCCGCGGGCGTCGGGGCCAGAGACACAGGGTGCAGCCCCGCCTCCTCCCTGCTCCCGACCAATCGGCGCCCGAGCCCCAGAAGGACACGCCCCCGCCCCGCCCCGTCCCGCCCCGGCAGCCCCGCCCCCTGCAGCCCTGCCCCATTCCCCCCCCTGCACCGCCCTTAGGTGGGCGCCTCCCTTCTCGCTGGGGCTGAGGCCGGGCGGAGGCCCCGCTGGCCGTTAGGCGGGGCTCCTGGGTGGGGGAACAGAGCAGGTGGCTGTGCTGGGTCCGGAGCCGCAAGAAAGAGAGACGAGCTAGCCGGGCAGTCTCTTGCAAGGAAAAAGTTTATTCAGACCAACATGTTGGGGGGGCTGGAGTGATAGCACAGCGGGTAGGGCGTTTGCCTTGCACGCGGCCGACCCGGGTTCTAATCCCAGCATCCCATATGGTCCCCTGAGCACCGCCAGGGGTGATTCCTGAGTGAAGGGCCAGGAGTAACCCCTGTGCATCGCCGGGTGTGACCCAAAAACCAAAAAACAAACAAACAAACAGACCAACATGTTGGGGCTGCACCTCAAGTGGATGCAGCGGTCTGTGCTAGTTAGGGCAGCCTTTTTATAGGGCTTGAGTCCTCTGGGCCAGCCACGTTAGTCACGTAGCCTCGTCCGGAGCCACTATCTCCGGATCCGCGTGTCCGGAGCCCTGCGTCAGGAGTTACTATCTGTAGAGCCGTGGGACCGGGGTCGCTATCTGCTGGGCCGGAATCACTATCTGGGCTCCTTGTTCATCTGGGCTCCTTGTTCATCTGGGCTCCTTGTTCTCAGCAACTCCTTCTGTGAGCGGGTCCCTATCTTTTAGAAACGTTCGTGAATACCAGCCCAACCGACAGGCAGATGTCAGGATGTATGTGACAGGACCCAGGCACAGTGCATTGTTATATACAGTTCAGGGGCATAAGCATGGTTACGGAAGCAGAACAAAGCGAGGTTACAAAAGTCAGGAGTGGGCTTCCAACCATTTAACCCAATATAATTTCTTTCAACTTAACAGCTGAAGAGATTGGAGAGGGGGCTGAGACTGCTACACCTGGTACCATGTACCAAGTACCAAGTTCACAAGTACCAAGAAGGGAAAGACGCCCTTCAGCAAGGGTCTCTTTATTAGAGGGAATAAAATCTGGGTCTCCCTGGGGCCGGATGGTCTGAGCGGAGGGACAGACATGGGGTCACTGATGCCTGTTCCTGAGCAAAGAGGACCAGGGAGGAGGCGCATGGGGGCAGGGGGTTGCCTTGATTTAGACAAAACTCTTCTGAACACTTGACTTGGGCAAAAGGACCCCGCCCCCTTGTGGGACATCCTGGGTCTAGGGGTACTCGAGGTGGAAGCGTGAGTCTAGCAGGTAGAAGTGTGAGTCCAGCAGGCAGAAGTGTCAGTCTAGCAGGGAGAAGTAACAGTCTAGCAGGGGAAAGTGTCAGTCTAGCAGGGGGAAGTAACAGTCTAGCAGGGGAAAGTGTCAGTCTAGCAGGGGGAAGTAACAGTCTAGCAGGGGAAAGTGTCAGTCTAGCAGGTGGAAGTGTCAGTCTAGCAGGGGGAAGTGTCAGTCTAGCAGGGGGAAGTGTCAGTCTAGCAGGGGGAAGTAACAGTCTAGCAGGTGGAAGTGTCAGTCTAGCAGGCAGAAGTGTCAGTCTAGCAGGGGGAAGTGTCAGTCTAGCAGGGGGAAGTAACAGTCTAGCAGGTGGAAGTGTCAGTCTAGCAGGGGGAAGTGTGAGTCTAGCAGGGGGAAGTGTCAGTCTAGCAGGTGGAAGTGTCAGTCTAGAAGGTGGAAGTGTTAGTCTAGCAGATGGAAGTAACAGTCTAGCAGGTGGAAGTAACAGTCTAGCAGGTGGAAGTGTGAGTCTAGCAGGTGGAAGTAACAGTCTAGCAGGGGGAAGTGTCAGTCCAGCAGGGGGAAGTGTCAGTCCAGCAGGGGGAAGTGTCAGTCCAGCAGGGGGAAGTGTCAGTCTAGCAGGGGGAAGTGTCAGTCTAGCAGGAAGCAAGGCAGCAAGCCCATACTCACTATAGCATCACTGGCGGGGAAGAGCGTGATGGAGAGCCTGGGGAGTGGGCTGTGCGGAGGGGGGGACATTGAGGTGCCCTATGACCCGAAGGATGCAGGAGGTCGGGGAGGTCAGACTAGAAGTCCCAGGTGGGGAAGAGCTTAGGTGTGGCTGTTTCCTGCCCTCATGCTTTCAGCTGGGTGGTGGCTGGGTCTCACATACGCAAACCATGTTGTGCTTTATTGTCTGGTCCTACTAATGCACAGTGCTCCCAATGTGTTACTGCAGCCAAGAATCTGTGTGCTGCTTCCTACTAAGAGCATTTTGGAGCCAGAGAAATGGTACAGTGGGTAGAGTGCTTGCCTTGTACACATCAGCCCCCACCTCCACCCCTGTTCGATCCTGAGTACTACATGTGGTCTCCTGAGCCTCGCCAGGAGTGATCCCTGAGCACAGAGCCAGGAGTAGGTCCTGAGCACTGCCATCGGCATCCCCACCCTCCAAAAAAAGAACATTTTGAAACAGAGCCATAGATAGTTGCAATGACAGCAGAGAGGCTCTGGGTCCCCTCTACCCACTGGAACAAGCTTCCCGCAACAGTGACAACTTACACGCCAGTATTAAAGTCAGGGAACAACTGTGATGTGTGGATGGCTCCCTGCCACTTTGTCACAGGCATGGTTTCCTACAACCACCACTCCAATCAAGAGACAGAGCTATTCCAGCACCACAAAGATCTCCCCGGCAAGGGGTACTTTTTCCCTTAATATGCTCGATGGGCTGGAGCGATAGCACAGCGGTTGGGCGTTTACCTTTCACTCGGTCGACCCGTGTTCGATTCCTCCACCCCTCTTGGAGAGCCCGGCAAGCTACTGAGAATATGGAGCCCGCATGGCAGAGCCTGGCAAGCTACCCGTGCATGTTGGATATGCCAAAAACAGTAACAATAAGTCTCTCAATGAGAGACGTTATTGGTGCCCGCTCGAGCAAATCGATGAGCAACAGGATGACAGTGACAGTGACAATATGCTCGATATTTGGGCACAGTAAAGCGCTGTACTATACCCACCCTTTGTGAGGGTTGGGTCATGTGACACGATTGGCTTTCTGATTTAGTTCTGGAGCCTCGTGTCATTCAAAACAAAAAGTGGAGCACACAGAATTGTCAGAGGTGTTAAGAATCTAACTGGAGGCAGGGAGATTGCTTAAAGGGTTAAGGCCACAATGGTGGAGAGGTCCCTAATTCCACAAAAAGGGGGGAAATTTTTCATGTCTGCTATGGGGCAAAGATTTGTTTCTACTCCGGGGGTGGCCTACAGCTTGCATCCTCAAACGGTTTGTAAGCCTTCTGGAGAAGTAAGGACCGGACTACAGTAATTTAATGAACTTTTCTCTCTACATCATCTTTGAGAAAGGCCAGGTTCGTTTTTTCCATTGCTTAGAGAATAAAGCCCCAGGGGCATGTACTTCCTGTTTATTCGCTCCTAGGCTAGCGGAGCAAAAGTACAAGAAGCTAACCAGACCCTTCAGTGGAAGAGGGCTCCATTACGAACTGCAGATGATCAGAAAACAATTTTGCTTTCACTTTGTCTGGGAAGGCCAATGTTTCAACAGAACTGCGATGGTGTTTGTCCTCCAGGCTGGTCCCTTCCCTGCAGGCTCCAGGCAATCCCCACAGCCATCACGGAGGAGAATTAGAAAGGAGGCACTTTCCTTAGGGACAAAGGCTTTGGTAAACACTTGTTAGCGCTGGTTTCAGATTGCATCAGTTGGGGAGTTTATTCCAGGTCCCAAACTGAGAACACCCTTTGGCTTAATTCTTGAATTTGCTGGAGACTGCATGAGTAATCCCAAGTTTTGATTCTCAAATGTTGAATTTCACGTGTTTAGGAAACTGTTCTAGTTTGACTTCTTCTACGCATATTCTGTATAAATGATTGATTAAATGAACTTTAGAAATTGTATTAATGTATCCTCCTCTCCCTTTGGGGGAATTTTTAACTCTAAATTTTCTTCCAGTAATGATGAAAAAATGGTGAGATTTTATTTCTTTTTGAGAACCTAATGTTTTATAAATGGAGACAGTATATAAAATTACAACTTGGATAGAGAATTATTTATAATCTTATTTATTGCTGGGGCTAGAGTGATAGCACAGAAGGTAAGGCGTTTGCCTTGCACACGGCTGACCTGGGTTTGATTCCCAGCATCCCATATGGTCCCCCAAGCACCACCAGTAGTAATTTATGAGTGTAGAGCCAGGCAGGAGTAACCCCTGTGCATCGCCGTGTTTGACCCAAAAAGAAAAAAAACACTCTTAATCTTATTGTTGCTAACAGCTACTATAATTTTGATGATTCTTTTCTTCTAGATGATCCGTGAAGGACATTTGCATATAATCAGTGTATATATTTTATATTTATTTTATGTTTCTTTTTTTCTCTTTGCCTAGCATTTTAAGGACATCATTAAAACTGATGGGTAGTGATAATGATGGCATTAAGATATGGAGACAGATTTGAATACAGGCTGGTACCTTGTATCCGTAATTGAATAAGTGAGAAGGAAATTTAATTAGTCTTTTTCCTATGTCCACCCAAGAAATGCTCTAATAAGAACAGGAAAGTCCTAATTATTTTTTTTTCTTTAAATGGGGAAGTCAGGCTATTCTTGAACCTGACCCAAAGAAATTAAGGGTTGAATTTAATATTAGAAACCAGAAAACCTGTCTGGTTAGGTATGATGGAAAATGTTGGGAGTGTCCCCCTTATCTTTCCCTAAAAGATAAGAGGAAGGAAAGCTTAAACAGAAACCTTCATTTGCAGTCCCATCGGAAAAGTGGCCCTGAGTGAATGTACTGATCACCTTGGTGACCACCAATGTAACACACCCTCCCTAAAAAAATCTCCTTCCCTGTTTTCTTTTCCTGTTAAATAAAATAAATTGTTTAAAATCGGTTCTTTGGGGAGGGTTGGATGAGCCTACCATCTTCTTGGTTACTAATTCCTTTGAATAAACCTGTTTTTCTTGCATCGACTCTTGTTTCTTGGATATTGGCCTTTACACAGAGAACACATGAACTTGGGATTGTATTGATTTTGGCAAGCCAGTCAGGAATGGCTGTGAACCCCAGATGGCTCAGACTCCCCAGTTCCCAATGGTTAGAACACCGTGGCCAGGAGTGGTGACAGCCATCAGATGTGTGCCATGTGTTTGCAGCTAGCTGAACTCAGGGGCACAGATGGGGTCTCCCTGTAGCTGCCCAAAATCCATTTGTCTTGGGGACTCTCATGTCCCTCCCCTTTGTGGTACCAGCTTTTCTAATCACTATGTTGATGGAGAAAAATGGCTTAATTTGGAAAGGCTTCATGGACTCAGACTAGGTAAGTCCTGTACAAGTCAAAACCCTCTTTTTTTCCCCATATGATCCCTTTGCCTTGAGCTGGCTTTAAGTTTGTGATAAGGTGTCCTTGCCATTTTGGGTTATTCTGCCATTCGGGACCTCAGGTCATGTGTGGTAAATACAAGACTTCTGACTTCTACCTGTCTCCTCCTTGGGAGTATTTGTACTTGAAGGAGCTCCGCTGGTGTCTGCCTGGGGATTTGGTCCTGTTCTGTTTGCCTTGATGGTTTTGGATTGTTTTTGTTATTTCGATTTGAGTTCTGGATTTGTTTCTATTCCTTTGTTTCATTTTTTTTCAGTGAGAAATTCAGTATCAGTATATGAAATCCCCTAGATCATATCCTGCAGACTGGACCACTTAGTAAAAAAATTTTTTTCTATCATAACATCATTTGGCCTCAATACATAGGGCTAGAATGAGTGATTGGTACCATTTGTTTCAAGTTCCACACAATTTGTTTCAAGTTCCAAACTTATTGTTTCTGCAGTAGCTGTTCCCAGTACCTGTTCTCCCGACCTTATCAGACTTGTTCACTTTTTATGCTCTTGTCTTGACTTTGTGATTTACGACCTATTCATTTTTTTTTGCTCCAATCCTAGAATATGTCGCCGAGGAATCCTGCTTCAGTTGAAGTAGGGGCCAACCTCCCTCATACATGTGACAGGTAAGATCTACCCCTGAACCACTTTCCCAGCTGGAGCTGTCATATCTCAAATGGAAGAGCAATTGGATTCTTACAAAGTGAGCAATCTGGGGCTGGAGTGATAGCATTAATAAAGGTATTTGTTTTATTATAAAATCATTAATAAAGGTATTTGCTCAGTCATTAATAAAGGTGTTTGCTTCTAGAGGCGACTTTGCCCTGAGGCAAGTTCCTCAGTAGGATTTTCCCACCCATTCATCCTAGCTCCATGTCCGTCTTTCTATTCTGGTGGTGAAATCACACCAAATAACTTTTCTGAGAATTCTAGAAAGTGGTAGAAAATCCATTGTTGCTTCATGCTGAACTGGGCATTTCTGGACCTTGAGTCATCATCGCAGAAGAATGTTTAAGTTCTTAACCCCAAAGTCATTTCACAACCCCACAGTGGAAAATAATCATGGAGACGTGGGTCTTAGGGTGGTTACTGCTTGAAAGCGTTGGTCTTTCTGGATTTTTGGTTTCTAGTTTACCAGAGTGTTTTTGTTGTTGGGCTTCTGTCTCGGGAAGTCACAGGTCAATCATGGAAGAAAAACATGAGGAAAATATATGTGAAACAGAGGAAATACATGTAATAAGTACTATAATGGAGATATTTTCAGGCTTGGGAGATCAATCAAAGGGCTGGTGTGCAAAGACAGAAGGATCGGGTTCAATCCCCAGCACCCTGGGGTCCCCTGAGTATTCACAGGAGTGACTCCCAGCCTTGGGACAGCAGTAGCCCCTGAGAACGCCTGGGCAGGCTCTAGGACTGACTTTCCTCTCCAGTAGAGAGCGGTTCCTCACTCCAGCCCGAGTCCACGGGTCCCTGAGAAATCAGGTGGCCGGGATCATCTCCCACACACACGAGCGGATGCCAGGTACAAATTGACAGCTGCCTTCTGGGACCGGCAGGATGGGAGCGTCTGGCCTGCAGGGGCTCATAGCAGGTTTTCACCAGACCTAAATCTCCAAGGTGCCTCTCTGGGTGACAGAGGCGGGGAGGGAAAAAGCAGATTTCCTTCTCGAGGCTGCTGCCCCTCACCTCCCCATTCACATAAGCCACCAGGGGAATTCCAGCCTCCGTGGGCAACATTGTTACTGTACCCGTAACCTATGACACACACCCCACCCGACCATTTGCCAGGATCCATGACGTCAGGTATCACAGGAGCTGTAATAAAACAGGGTGTGAGCGGTGGGATCGATAGCACAGGGGGTAGGGCATTTGCCTTGCTCACAGCCAACCTAGGTTTGATTCCCAGCATCCCATATGGTCCCCTGAGCACCGCCAGGAGTAATTCCTGAGTGCAGAGCCAGTAGTAACCCCTGAGCATTGCTGGGTGTGACCCAAAAAGCAAAAAAATAAATAAAGGAGAGCCAGGCTCAGCATCCAAGCCACAGCACCTGCTAACCCAGGTTCGATCCCCGGCATCCCATAGGATCCCCCAAGCACTGCCAGGAGTAATTCCTAAGTGCATGAGCCAGAAGTAACCCCTGTGCATTGCTGAGTGTGAAGAAGAAGAAGAAGAAGAAAAAAGAAGAACAAGGTGTGAGACACCTTCAGGGTTTCCAGTCCCAGGGAGTCGGGATTTCCTAAAGGAGGTTGCATATCAGGTAATTCCTCAAACTGGACAATTTCCTCTCTTACTCACCTGCAGTTACATTTGACAATATCCTGCCAGCACTTGTTAGGCAGAATCCAGGAAATGGCTGAACTACCTTTGTTCTCTTTGGGTTCTACACGAGGGACCACTCCCTGCTTTGCGGGCTGACATTCCAGATCTGACAGTTCAGTGCTTGGGCCAACGGTGCTGGGGGCAGAGATGGTTGACCCAGGACATCAGCCAGCAGAGCTGGGGGTAGTCCAGTGCTGGGGAATCTAACTCTGGGACTGGCACGTGGTAGGCATGTGCTCGATCACTTGAGCTTTATCCCCCTTGGCCCACTGCTAAGCCCACAGCCACCCACAATCAAAAATGTTCTGGTTAAGGAGTCATTAGGGGATTCTGCTTGGGGTCAGGAGTTGGCTCAAAGGGCAGGCGTCTGCATGCAATAGCATGTGGTAACTCGGGGCTTGATTTCTGGAAACCTGTGGTCCCAAAGCACTGTTAAGAATAGCCCTTGAGCCCCGTGTCAGAAGTAGCTCCTGAGCACTGCAGGGTGTGCCCCTCCTCCCCAAAGAAAAAACTAAAAATAAACATAAAATCATAAAAGTCTGGGGCCGGAGCGATAGCACAGCGGGTAGGGTGTTTGCCTTGCACGCGGCCAACCTGGGATCGATCCCCGGCATCCCATATGGTCCCCCAAGCACCGCCAGGAGTAATTCCTGAGTGCAAAGCCAGGAGTAACCCCTGAGCATCGCTGGGTGTGACCCAAAAAGCAAAAAAAAAAATCATAAAAGTCTCTAATTTTGAAACTCTCTAAACTTTGCCCACCTGGTACACTGGGAGAGGAAGGGTGGAGAGCAAGGTGAGTTTAGTCGGTGATTTTAAATCCTGCCTGTGGATTGGGTAGCCAATCAGGATAGATAGTGGGATGGCTTGGGGTGGGATAGAGGAGCTGATAAAAGGAGCACCCCCCCAGCAAGATGGTGGAGTACAGGCAGGACCCAGATGCCCAGGAAAGCTCAGATTCAGGCAGGGCTCCGATGCCCCGGTGAAGATAATGTGTTGAGCTGCACAGGGGTCTCACCCTCATGCACATGACCATGACCAGATGCAACTGTACAATAAACTCTAGCTTTTAATCTTCTGAGTTTGCAAATCTCTGGTATGCAAAGCTGGCATGCAGATCTTTCCTACAAGTCTCAAAAACCCACCAGACCAACCCAGGCCAACCCGCTTTCACACTGACACACATATATCATTATTCTATTTGTCAAGACCCTAGTTTTCTCCCTGATTCAGTTCAGACTAGCATCCATCAAAGATACTATGCCCTTTGGTTTCAAAAGCCAGGTAGACGATCTCATATGCTTGTGTGATTTAACCAACCCCCAGAATCCATCTCTCAGCCTGGTTTTCAGTCCTGTCAGCCCCATAACTCTTAGCTCTTAAGAATTTTATTTTCTTTTGGGGGGTCACACCCAGTGGTACTCAAGGGATACTCCTGCCTTGGTACTTGAGGGTCACTCCGGGCAATACTGAGAATTGAGCTTGGGCCTTCTGCACTCAGTCAGCCCATTTAGGCATTGCTCGCACCCTCTGAGAAAACTTTTTATTTACTTATTTATTTATTTTATTTTTGGGTCACACCTGGTGATGCAGAGGGGTTACTCCTGGGTCAATGTACTCGGAAATTACTCCTGCAGTGCTCAGGGGACCATATGGGATGCTGGAAATTGAACCTGGGTCAGTCACATGTGAGGCAAATGCCCTACCCACTGTGCTATATCGCTCTTTTAAAAGGCATCGCTCTTTTTAAAGGCATGACACCATCAAAACATTTCATCCCAATAAGGCAGATTTCTTTCAATGTGTTCTTTTTTTTTTTTGGCTTTTTGGGTCACACCGGGCGTTGCACAGGAGTTACTCCTGTCTCACGCACTCAGGAATTACTCTTGGCAGATGTTCATAGGACCATATGGGATGCTAGGAATCGAACCCAGGTTGGCTGCATGCAAAGCAAATGTCCTACCCGCTGTGCTATCACTCCAGCCTCGAGAAACCTTTTTAAAGGCATGACACCATCAGACATTTCACCCTGATAAGGTAAATTTCTTTCAAAGTGAGTGTGTCACCTTCTTGCTTTAAAGGATGGTGATCCCATGGGAATGTCCATAAAGGCTTTCAGGGGTGCCTGGCCCATACAGGCCAGTCCCCTTTCAACTGGCCCTTGGCATCAGCTACCTGGTTCCCCAGAGCTGTGTTCTGGAGTGAGTCCAAAGTCCCATAGGAAGGTCCAGGGAGGTAACACAACGGCACAGAACTGGCCTTGCACAACCAGGATCTTGATTTCAGTTCCTGGTGCCTCCCACCCAAACAAGTAAAGCCCCCCTAAGGCCCTGTGGCAAGGGAATGTGACTGGCTCCCTTGCCCCTTCAGAGGAAGATATGACGACCCTCCATGACACGGGCTGTCAGAGGAAGACTCTGCCCTTTGCCCACGCTCTGCAATTCCACTGTCCCATTCTTGGGCTCCTAGGACAGAGACCCCCCACCCATCTTAGTCCCCTCTGTAGGCCTAGCACCCAGGCTGAATGGGCACATGGGCCGCGCCAAGCCTGCACAGCAGGAATGGGCTCATAAAGGCAAACTCAGATTCCTCAAAGGTGATTTTTATTGTATTAGCTTCTTCCAGAGTAGAGGAACAGTGAAGTATAACAAGTTTACTGGGAAATAAAGGGAGGCAAAGAGAGGTCAGTTAAGCTGTGTTGGAGGGCTCACTCAGGATGGGAGATGTGTGCTGAAAGTCGACTGTGGACCGAACATGACGGCCACTTAGTACCCGCGTTGCAAATCATAACATCCCAAAGGAGAGAGAGAGAGAGAGAGAGAGAGAGAGAGAGAGAGAGAGAGAGAGAGAGAGAGAGAGAGAGAGAGAGAGAGGGAGAGAGAGAGAGAGAGAAAGAGAGAGAGAGAGAGAGAGAGAGAGAGTGAAAGGGAATGTGTCTGCCACAGAGGCCGGGGAGGCGGATGGGTTGGGGGGGAGGCGTTGGTGGGAGGGATACAGGGAACATTGGTGGTAGAGAATGGGCACTGGAGGAGGGATGGGCACTCAATCTTTGTATGACTGAAGCATAAAAATGGAAGTTTGTAAGGCTGTAACTGTATCTCACAATGATTCATTTAAATAATATTTTTTTAAAAAAAGTTAAACTATGTGCTTAAGAGAGAACATGAGTGTATCATGACCTCCTCTCCTTCCTGTATCACTACTGCCAGCAACCAGGCCTTGTGACTTTCAGTTCCTACATTTGACAGACCTTAATGAAACCTTAATGATGTTGAAAGAGGAAGCCTCAGTTTCCCCTTCCCAATTGCTATGAGCAGTCCCATTTTTTTGATTGCCATCCTACATCCCATCCTACATGTTTGACTTCCTGCAAATTCCTGGGCTCTTTGTGATAAATAAGAAGTTAACGATTGTCCAACAAAAATGTCTGCCCCAGAGCTTAGACGCACAGGGAGGCTAAGAGAATGGCAGTACTAAGGAAATGGCCGGACAAGCCTCTATCTGATTCTTAGAGTCTCCGTAACATTCTTGTCAATCAATAAGAGATGTAAAGAACCCAATTTTATTTTGAAAAAGCCTACACAACAAACCTTGTCTTTAACTTCCTGCATTCTCTGTAACACAAAGCCCCAGTTTTCCTATTAAAAAAAAAAAAGAGCCATAGTTAACTTAGTCCTATTAAGTTCTTCCCAAATTGGGGAGTTCCTTTTCTTTTCTCTTCCACTTTCTAACTCTGAGTCTGAGCATCTTTCTTACTCAATATTCTTGGAAATATTGAAGAACCTGGGAATTGTAGAAGAACCCAGAGACCCACCATCACAACTCCTGTGTCAACATGACCCCCGTGGGGGTGTATTCCTCTCAGAAAGACTCTACAATCGTCATTGACCATTTTTCACAGCCAATGATAAGATTAACATATCAGCTTCCTCTTGACTTTCTACCTGTCTCCAAACAGCCTCCTCTAATATCTTAATCAAGTTTGTAGAAGGGTCTGTATCCTGCCTGACTGTGGCAAAGGAAGTCAGATCCTTGCCAGGTGGGAGGACTTTTAGAATCAAATTGCCCGACTGAATATGAATTTTCACCAGCAGAATGGCCTGTCCTGTGGGTATTTGCCATTGTCCTTATCCAACGAGTTGACCTACAGTAATTGATCCCCTGCTTGGGTGTTTTGAACAACTTGTTAAGTGCAGGTTTTCTTTAATTCTGTAGCTTAAACAGCAAATTGAACGGGTGTAAGTATAATTTTCATAAGAGCATTCCAGTCATTGCACTGTAGCACTGTTATCCCGTTGTTCTTTGATTTGTGGGCACCAGTAATGTCTCCATTGTGAGACTTGTTATACTGCGGGTAGGGCATTTGCCTTGCATGCGGCCAACCGGGATTCGATTCCTCCGTCCCTCTCAGAGAGCCCGGCAAGCTACCAAGAGTGTCCTGCCCGCATGGCAGAGCCTGGCAAGCTACCCGTGGTATACTCCATATGCCAAAAACAGTAACAATTCCAGCCATAAGAACAGAAATCATGTTGGCCTGATAAAGACTGCAAAAGACTTCCTACCAGGGCTATAAATTTGGATGGCCTGTTGAAGATTTTTGTCATCTGATAAGAAACCCCTCTAAACTCCCATTGAGCACCAAGGGACTGGGTACAAGTGGGTACAAGGAGGAAAAAATAGTCCATTCCCCAATTTTTCTGGCTTCTCTCAAGCATTTTTATATAGGCGTTTCGAACACAGCAGGGAGGTGTAGGTGTAAATTGTTCTGGTCAAAAGTAGTACCAACTGGGGCCAGAGCAATAGTACCATGTGGGGGGCATTTGCCTTGCATGCAATCTACCTGGGTTCGATCCCTGGCATCCCATATGGTTCCCTGAGCACCTCCAAGAGTAATTCCTGAGTGCAGAGCCAGGAGAAACCCCTGAGCATCACTGGGTGTGACCCAAAAGCAAATAAATAAATAAGTAGTATGAACTAGAGGCTGATTAATCTTTCCCCTGGGGGGGGGGGTTGTCCTTTTTCTTTCTCTTAGAAATTCCTATCGCTCCAGTCCTGGATCAATAGCACAGCGGGTAGGGCTTTTGCCTTGCACTCAGCTGATCTGGGTTCGATTCCTCCGCCCCTCTCGGAGAGCCTGGCAAGCTGCCAAGAGTATGGAGCCCGCACGGGAGAGCCTGGAAAGCTACCCATGGCGTATTCAATATGCCAAAAACAGTAGCAACAAGTCTCACAATGAAGATGATACTGGTGCCTGCTTGAGCAAATCAATGAACAACAGGACGACAGTGCGACAGTGCTAGAAACTCCTATTCTCAGTCCCAAGAACTGCTACAATAGAATTGGCCTCAGTGGCTGTCTCATCACACTCTTCATCAAATTGATTCTCCTCAGCATCTGGGGCCTCCTCACTTTCCCCTTTGGGTGGGCCCGTTTACTGATAGCAAAGCCAGCCTTTTGCTAAGCACCAAAGCAAAGTCCCTGATAAGGACCAAGTTTGTCTAACTTCAGAGGGAATCTCTCCAGTTTGGGGGTCTTTCTCCCAAAGAACATCCCAGATTTGTGATTCTAAACAGCCATGATCTGGAGACCAACGGCAAGGCTGCTGAACAGATGATAATCATGTTAGTAAAGCTCTCGTCTGAACGTGGCACCCTCAGTAGAGCCGAGAGCCTGCGGACTCTAATATCATTCTTTTGCTCTAAGCAAAATGACTTTCCCATTTCTTTTTCTTTTTCTTTTTTTTTAGGAATTTTTCGTGAGATGCTGTGGCTGGAAAAGTTGTTCATAACAAAAGTTGTTTCCGGCATACCGTCTTCCAACACTAATCCCACCACCAATATCCTCTTCCCTTCACCAATATCCCCAGGTTCCCTCCCACCCCACAGCCAGCCTCCTTAGCAGGCACATAACACACTTATTTCAGATTACGTGGTCCAATAATATTTAAAGTAATCAAAAATAAATTAATGAAAGTCATGTTGTGATGATTAGCTGCTATATGTATTTAATCTTTCTTAATCTAGTAGAGGACAACCATATGCCCCATTGGTGTCATACTCAATGCCACATAATGGTAAGTTTGCCCTGACCATTAAAGAAGCCTTTTAACACGCCCTCGACCCAGATAAGATCCAGAGCTGCTGAGCACAAACAGACCCTCTGCTCCTAAAGACTTTGATTCCAGAGGTCTTCTAACCCATTTTGGCACCCAGAGCAGCTTCTTACAGCAATGCATTGGGACTGTGAACTGAGCTAAAATATCAGAAATCCAAAACCGCGTGGCCACAACAGCGGTTTATAGAGTTTATAGAGTCTTCATTCTCAGCAATGAAAAGAAATTATTAAATGATGCCTTTTCAGCAGGCCTGATAGTTGGGGGAAATTCAAAACAATAATAATGAGTTCTCTATTAAAATATTGAATGTATTCAAAATATAGAGAGAATAAAGTGAAGATCATCAGCTACTTAGGTGGGGGCTGGGTGGGAGGGGGGTATTTTGGGGTTCCTGGTGGTGGGACATGTGCACTGGTGAAGGGATGGGGGTTCAATCATTATATGACTGAGACTTAAATTTGAAAGCTTTGTATTTTTATTTTCACGGTGATTCAATAAAATAAAAACTTAAAAAAATAAATAAATAAACTTAAAAAAAAAGAAGCCTTTTAAACACTTCTTGGAAAACTGTTTTCAAGCCTGTGAATTCCCTAAGCTATTTGTTCCCTGTCCATTTGAAGCTCATGTGCCTTCACATCTGAATAATAATTAGCTGGGTAGAGTATTCTTGGCAAAGTGTCATTTCGTTGAGTTTTTGTACTATATTCTTCCATCTCTTCTGGCTTGTAGAATCTCATTTGATAGATCTGTTGTACATCTTACGGGCTTTCCTTTGTAGGAAAGATCCCTTTTTGAACGTGCTGCATTCAATATTCTGCTTTATCTTTAAATGTTGTCATTTTGAATGAAACGTATCTTGAAGTTTTCCTAATTGGGTCTATTTTCAGTGGGACACTTTCGGCCTCTTGCATTTCAGTGCCTGTAATCCTCAACTCTGGGTAGTTCTTATTGGTGATTTATTTAAATACTGTTTCTTTATTGTGTATTCAAAAATAAATACGGAGGCCGCTGCTGCTCTCTCTCTTGCCACCTGCATTCTGTGGTCTCGCACTGCTCCCCCCAACCGGGGTGGCTGATAGCAATGGGCGGACGAAGGAGGGAACGAGGGCCAGGCTGGCTGGTGCTGGTATCAGTTGCAGTCTATTCCAATCTCTTCTCCTCTTCCTCATCCCTTCCCTGATCCCCTTCATTCTCCTCCCAATTCTCCTCCTTTATTCTTCTCCATGTTCCTTCTGGATCCCCCAGCCCACTCTCACAGCCTTAGTTATAGCCCAAGTCATGAGGGGTTGGGGATTACACATAGGTGTGGCCATACAATCAACAGAGGTAAAGTCTTTCCCTCAGGGGAAGCTTCTTCTAGGACAAATTCTCATTCATCCCAAGGGTGAAATACCGTCCATGGGTGTGTTTCTCCTTTTCTTAGTCCAACAAACATAAAAACATTCATAATATTAGTCGTTTTATGTGGACCCAGTAAGAAATCTTCCTGTGTCTATACAAAAAGGACATGGCTTTGAAGGAACTATGCAAAGGACATACGGAGAAGAGAAAGGCAGTATTTCACTCATAATACAAGTCCAGTGTCCCTAGAAGGATCTGGCCTTACAAGTTAACAGTGTCTGATTAGGGGAAGCAGAGCACGAAGACAGAGGTTACCGATAAACAAAGGAATGGGAGCACTGTGATGGGTGTAACCCAATAAACCTAAGCTCCCTGTGACAAGGGGGAAAAGGACAAACCAATGTTATCCTACACTTTATCTATTTGCCTTTCTGTTCTTCGGGGACTCCAATAATTCTTCTATTGCTCCTCTGGAACTCATCCCATTGTTCTGGTATGCTGTTTCATTCATCTCTTTTCTGCCTACAGTTTCCTAGCAGTTTTCTCCTCCTCCTCATGGAGCTCCTTGATCTTTTGCTCGGATTCTGTTATTCTGCTGTTCAAAGCTTCTATTGACTTTTAAAAAAATATCACCTACCCTGCTCTTCATTTCTGCCATTCCTGACAACAGTAGCTTTTTCATTTAGATGTTCATACTTGCTTGGGCTTTGCTGACTCTCTGTGCTTCAAAACTCATTGAATATCCTCCTCATGGTGACACTAATGACATGTCACACATTCTAGGATGAGGATTTCCTGGGGCTGTTTATGTCTTCAGCGATATTGTTTTCACACATTGAGCTTGGTGGACTTCTATATGTATTCCCCCACTGGTTTTCTAGAGTTTTGCTGTATTGGGGATGAGTTTTGTCGTTAACCCCCCCTGTAAGATGCTGAGGGATTTAAGCTGAAAATTTCCGTTTTCTCCTTCTGTCCTCACAGAATCACAGGAATAATAACTGTGAGCAACATAAAACACATTACATGTTTTATGGCCACCTAAGTGGCCGCATGCTTCAGGAGCTGTGGCATCAGCCCTTACTGTGGTGCAGATCAGGTGGGGGGACTGCTGGGAACCCACTCAGTGGAGAATAGGCCCAGCGGGGTCAGCCAGAGGTCAGCCTCACCTTGGACGGTGGAGCAGCAAGCAGAAATGCGGCAGGTTTCCCTGTTCTTACTACCTCTTTTTAGTTCCTTTCCCCCTAGGGCTATAAATACTATCTGTGTAGCTCTGTTTGCTCCTTGAGATCATTTCTATGAGCTGACATGCCTTACACTTCACCCTTTTCAGTGGCTTCATGGCTCATTTCTCTGTAATAATTTCTTTGTGTTCATTGTTCATGTTGGGGGTCAGCAAGCTGCCAAACGGATCCTGTAGCCTGTAGATCCTGGTCACAGAGAATGAAATACACACGCACACACACACACACACACACACACACACACACACCTGTCCAAGCTTTAGGGTTCCTGAGCAGCCATCAGTGGGTCTCATCGGTTGGCCGTTTATTCCACACTGCATCACTCCCCACCCAGGCTCCCAGCAGGAGAGACATTGTTTAAGTTGGCAGAGACACTAAGGGCAGTTAACAAGAGCATCAGGGTTCACCAGGAACATGAAAGCAGAGGCTGGATATTTCACATAGTCCATCAGAAGGCATCCTAAAAATATCAAGTCATGAGTTTCCTATTCTTTTCTTTTTATCTCTCAGTAGGCCCCTATGTCTAAAAGACCCTAAACAGTCTTAGTCTATGTTTGCTTGGGGCAGGTATTTGTCATCTGTTCTATTCTTTCCTGGGTATTTGCAAATCCTTTGCATCCTAAGAGCTAAACTCTTTTACTCAGGGGACTGTCCCAACTTTGGACATTGCTGTTGTGTTGTGAGGGGAAACGATTTCCCACCACTGAGACTCTAACTCAACATATCTGGGAAGGTAAAATTCAGATTGGATCCTGAGTGGGGATGTGAAGGTCGAATTTTCAAGAATCACAGGGTGAGGAGATGTTTCAGAGGACTTAGGGGCACACTCTGCATGCAGGAACCCCAGGTCCATCCCCAACACTGGACCCCTGAGCACTACCAAGAGCACCTCCCACCCATGCCAGCAGTAGCCCCCGGGAGTGACCCCAACACAGAAAAAAGAAATACTATTTTCTAGTTATATCATGAAAATATGGGGCATCTTTGCAGGAGAAACACAATTTTTCAACGCAGCTAGGTTTATTTACAACTTATTTGCAAGCAGGGCCTTGTTCCGTACACATTGTGTGTGCTTGCCGGGGTAGCTGGGGAGGTTCCCATGGTTCCCAGTCTCTGAGCATCTACTTCCAACGGCATTGGAAAAAGCCAGGAAGAGTTAGACATAATGGAGGAGATAAAACATCATAGGGTACTCGACTACATTTATCATGCAATCTGCCACACAGACCTTGCCTGTCTTCTGACATGTTCCAGAAGGTTCTTAGTTTGCTTTTTCCACAAAGAATGACTTTGTGAAGGAACTAAGGGAATCCTGAAAAAGTGCTCGCATCTCTGCCTTTGCTCTGTCTGAGAATGCTGATGGGAAGAACTTCAGGGACCGGAGAGAGAGAATAGTGGGTGGGGGGCTTGCCTAGTACACAGTCGACCAAGGTTAAATCCCTGGCACCCCGTTTGGTCCCCCAAGCACCACGCCAAGAGAGGTCAGTCAGGAGTGAGCCCTGACCACCATCGGGTGTGGTCCAAAACCAAAGGAGAAAAAAAAGTTGGAAGTTGAACAATGAAATAAAATCTCTTTTTTTCCTGTCTGGACAAACACACCTTCATGACAGAACTGAAAAAACACTTGCCAGTTGTTCTGGTTTTTACAAAGCTGAAAATTATCAGGCAATTATCAGGCAATTGAATTTCATTTTTATTGCAAATGTCTGGCATGGGGACGTTTGGGTGAGGAGTAAAGGCTTGCAGTGTGTATTCGAAAAATGAATACGAAACCAGAGCGCTCTCTCCGATCTCTCACTGCCTGAGTTCGGTGGTCTCGGACCCCTTCCCCCACCCATAATGGCCGAGGCATCTGAGGGTCAAGCTGGTTGGTGATCAGCTGCAGTTTATTCCAATCTCATCTCCGTTTTCCCCCTGACTCTCCTCAGTCCTTCTCTTCCTGATTCTCCTTGATTCTCCTCCATCCCCCTCGATTCTCCTCTTCTTGATTCTCCTTGGTCCTCCCCCTGCCCACTCTTGCAGCCTTAGTTATATACCAAATTATGAGGGTCTGGGGTAGCAATTACACATAGGTGCAGTCATGCAATCAATAGATGTAAAGTCCTTCCCTCAGGGGAAGCTTCTAGGACAAATTCTCATTCAAGACAACCCACCTAAGGGTGAAATACCATCTAGGGGTGCCTTTCTCCTTTCCTTAGTCCAACAACCATTTAAACATTCATCTTAATTCTACTTCTTAGGCCCTGAGGAGGCCCTGAGTTGCCGGCCATGATCCCAGAGACACACAAACCAATCTCAGAACCTAGCAGCTTTTGGCAGAAATGCATCTGGACTGAGCATTAAATTATGGCACCGTGCCACCCCAGGTCGGGAAAGGTATTTGTCCCTTCTGCCTTTACTCCCCAGCGATGTGGTGGCTGCCACCTCTTCAGAGCCTATTGGAAGCCAGGTATAAGACAGCAGTGACGAGACAAGCGGGGCCTCACAGGATGGGGGGATGGAACCTGCCCTTCTCCCCGACCTGACGAGGCCCCCGAGTTGCCACCCATGAATGGCTCCAGACTTACTACTGAAATATCAGAAATCCCCAGACGGAGAAGGTGCAGCCACCCCGCCTTCTCCAGATGGAATCCCGGTAAGACTGAGCTTCTACTAACATGGTTCTGGTATGTGGGACTGGGACTATTTCTCCAAACTGCGTGGCTGCTTATGTGGCCACTTGACCTTTCCTGATATACAAAAAACCTCTCAGGAATGGCTCTGCCACCCCTGAGCAGCCATTATCCCAGAGGCACAGAAACCAATCTTGGAACACAGCGACTGCTGGTAGATATACTCCTGGACTCTGAACTAAGCTATGGCCCCATGCAGCCCTGGGAGGGGAAGGGTTTTGTCCTTCGGCCTTTTCCCCTTTGTGGCAGCATGTCTACCGTCACCTTTCAGAGCCAATTGGACAGAGAGGTAGGAGCTTGCAGTGATGGGATGCACGGGGAATCTCATGATGGGGGGGGGAACAGAACCAGCCCTGCTCCCCGCCCTAGTGAGACCCCGAGCGGCTGCCCATGAACGGCTCCTCTGCTCCTGAACAGCCATGATCCCAGAGGCACACGAACCAATCTCAGAACGCAGTGGCCTCAGGCAGAAATACCTCTGACTTAATTACTAAAATACCAGAATCCCAAAACTGGGCGGCCACTTTCGTGACCGTGCAACATCATATGCTCTTTGTTATCAGCCATAGAAAACATATGTTCTAATGATGCCATTTCCACAGGTCTGATTGTTGGGGGGGGGAACTCTAAATAATAATAGTGGCTTTTCTGTCAATAACAGAATGCAATCAAAGTAAAGAGAGAGTAAAGTGAAAATCATCTGCCACACAGATAGCAGGGGAGCGAGAGGGGGGTATGCTGGGGTTCTTGGTGGTGGAACATGTGCACTGGTGAAGGGATGGGTGTTTGATCATTGTATGACTGAGACTTGATCCTGAAAGCCCTGTAACTGTTCTCAGAGTGATTCAATTAAAAAAAAGAAAGAAAATAATAATAATAATAAATAATAATAATGAATAATAATGAAACAAAAAATAATAATGAAACAAAAAATAATAATGAAACAAAAATAATATCAGAGATACAAAATGGCACAGCCGCTATTGTGGCCACAACATCATATGCTCTTCATTATTAGCAATAGAAAACAAATTATCTAATGATGCCTTTTTGGCAGGTCTGATTGTTGGGGAAAATTCCAAATAATAATAGTGTGTCTCTTGTCAAAATATTGAATGTAATCAAAGTAGAAAGAGAGTAAAGTGGAAAGCATTGGCCACACTGGAAGGGGGAGGGGGTGGGATGGAGGGTATACTGGGGTTCTTGGTAGTGGAACATGTGCACTGGTGAAGGGATGGGTGTTTGATCATTGTATGACCATGGTTTAAACTTGAAAGTTTTGTAACTGTTCTCACAGTGATTCAATAAATAAAAGATAAAAATATTTTAAAAATTAAAAAATAGTATTAGT
Source organism: Sorex araneus (assembly GCF_027595985.1). NCBI lineage: Eukaryota > Metazoa > Chordata > Mammalia > Eulipotyphla > Soricidae > Sorex > Sorex araneus. Next base: position 12,024,921 of record NC_073302.1, on the reverse strand, counting down.
CATTTTGTATGGACACAATAAGAGATACATTAAGCTTATAGGGTGTCTCTCCTGGGTATATTTAGCTATAGATCTCAGACTATAGTGCTCAGGCCAGATTAGTTTTTCCTAACCCTAGCAGGGTTCTAATCCCATTGTTACCCTTTGGATCATGACAGAATTTGTCCGTGACCGTGCTCTTAACCTATAGTTATGTATTATGGCACTTGGCCTGGCCTATTTTGATACCAGGGTAGCTCTCAGCTTGCCCTGGGTCCCTCGTCGGGACTCTGCTTTTGGGGTGCTAGGAACTAAGGGCAACTGAGGCTTAAGTCAGATGCCCAAGAGTGAATACTATTTGGAGTCAATTAACTCCCAAGTTACAAAAGCATAGCATTAACTGTCTTTCTGTGTCTGTACAAAAAGGACATTGCTCTAAAGTAACTATGCAATGGACATAAGGAGAAAAGAAAAAGCAATATTTAACTTACAAATACATGTCCAGAGTCCTTCGAAGGATATTACCTTACAAGTCAACAGAGTCTGATTTGGAGATAAAGGTGAGTGGCCAGTTGGGGAAGCAGAGCACAGAGAAGAGGTTACAGACTAGCACAGAGGAATGGAGTGCCTCCGGTATACTGTGAATGGTGTAATGTAAAAAACATCTGCCAGGAGTCACGGGGGAGTCCCGAGCGGCCTGGGCCATGGGGCAGACAGAGGAGGAAACAAGGATCAACCCGGTTGATTGCTCAGCTGCCGTTTATTCCGTTCACTCCTGTCTCTCTGCTTCTCTCCCAGCTCTCGATCTCTCCTCTCTCTGGATTCTGCTGCTTGATTCTCCTTCACTAGTCTCTCCCCCTACTGGTCTCTCCCACCTTGCCCTCTAGGCTACACACAGCCAGGTAGCAAAATCAACATAAGAAAGCCCTTCCTGAGGGCATTCCAAAGCCCTTCCTGACTGCCAGCAGGAAAAATACCTCTTAAGGTTTTTCTCCTTTCCTTAGTCCAAGAACTTATTCACTTCTTAACACTAGTTATTTTTGTATGGACACAATAAGAGATAAGAGGCTTGCAGGGCAGCTCTCCTGGCAACATCTTGCAGACTCAGACTCAGACTCAGACTCAGACTACAGCGCTCAGGCCAGATTAATCATTTCTAACCCTAGCAGGGTCCGAATCTAGTTATTACTTTTTGGATCATGACAGCATTTGTCCATGACCAAGCTCTTAACTTATAGTTAAGCATTAGGCACTTTGGCCAGGCCCATCTCGATGCCAGGGTAGCACACGACTCACCGCTTGCCCTGGGTCCGTCCCGTCCCTTGTCGGGACCCTGCTTTTGGGGGTGCTAGGAAGTAAGGGCAGCTGAGGCTTAGGTCAAGAGAACAGATGCCCAGGAGGAAAATATCATATAGAGTCAAATGACTCCCAGGTTACAAAAGCATAACATTTGCTAAGTCTTCCTGTGTCCATACAAAAAGGACATGGCTCTGAATAAACTATGCAAAGGACTCAGGGAGAAGAGAAAAACAATATTTACAAGTCAACAGAACACAAAGAAAGAAGTTACAAATAAACACAGAGGAATGGGAGCACTGTGATGGGAGTAACCCAATAAACCTAAACTACCTGAGGCTATGTTATCCTACAGTGTAACCCAATAAATCTAAGCTCCCTGTGGCAAGGGAGAAAAGACATACCAATATTAAACCTTAAATGTTTAGAGCTATATTCCAATAATCACAGAGAAATGGGAGTGTCTCGGGAGCACTGTGATGGGTGTAATCCAATAAATTTAAGCTTCCTGCAGCCGGGGAGAAAAAACAAACCAATGTTATCCCACCTTGCAGAGCAAGTTAGTCTGTGCTTTTATATACAGTTTTATTTTTTGTAACTATTGCAAAATGTTACATTGAAACTTCACATCAAGTATTATTATACTTATGATAATGTCACAGAAGACCTTCTTGAGTCACGGAGACCTTGCTTGTTTTTTCACCTTGAAACATTGGAGGCGGGGGAGATGGTCTAAGGGCTGGAGTGTCTGCTTTGCATGCGGGAGCCACAGATTTGACTGGTGACAGGGATGATCCTCCGAGCACCTCCAGCAATGACCTTAAAGCACCGCCAGGTGTGGCACCAAAAGCCAAGACATTCAAAATTTATTAAAATGAATAGGTGGATCTGGAGAGATAGGACAGTGGGTTAGGTGGCATTTGCCTTGCGTACGATTGACCAGAATTCAATCCCTAACACCCCATAGGACCCCCTGACCCCCTGAACCCTCTAGGAGTGAATCCTAAGTGCAGAACCAGGAAGTAAGCTAACGGGTGTGGACCAAAAACAAACCAACAAGAAGAAATAAAAAGGCAAGTTACTCATTCTAATCAGTAAATATACACATACTGACATTTTATTTATTTGTTTATTTTTGCTTTTTGGGTCACACCCGGCGATGCACAGGGGTTACTCCTGGCTCTTCACTCAGGAATTACTACTGGCGATGCTCAGGGGACCATATGGGATGCTGGGATTTGAACCCGGGTCAGCCGCATGCAAGGCAAACGCCCTACCCGCTGTGCTATCACTCCAGCCCCTAAACATGTTAAAAAAGCAAAAATAACTATTAACTACAGTTCTCAAGCACAGAGTCATCTATCGGTATAAAAATAAAGCACTGGCTTCATACCTTGGGCATCTAGCCATAGGTTCTACAAGGATTGAAAAGTCATCTACATTGGGGCCGGAGCGATAGCACAACGGGTAGGGCGTTTGCCTTGCACGTGGCCGACGCGGGTTCGATCCCCGGCATCCCATATGGTCCGCCAAGCACTGCCAGGAGTAATTCCTGAGTGCAAAGCCAGGAGTAACCCCTGAGCATCGCTGGGTGTGACCCAAAAAAGCAAAAAAAAAAAAAAAAAAAAGTCATCTACATTAGTGAACGTCCCAGAGCTGTGACGGTCTCAGCTGCCAGACCTAATCTTGTGCATGATTAGGTCTACTATTGCTCACCAGTAGATCTTACTGAAGCACCCCAGTAAAATCTGAGGTGAAATTTAAAAAAAAAGAGGGGGGAAACCTTAGTACTCAGAGCTATGGATATCCCAAGTATCTATTCCATCCACATGCTGCCAGAGGAAGGGTTGGACAAATAAATTCATTTATATTTTCTCTTACTCCAACCCCAGGGCTTTCGCTGTTCTGTTTCCCCTCTTCCTAGCAAAGTGAGTGTGTCCCTGACACCCAACCCCCTACAGGCCCAGGGCTGGGCTGATCCCTTTTATTTTGAGGAGAAAGAGAACAAGAGCAAGAGACTCGAAGACGCATCTTCCCTGGACACTAAATGAAGTTTTGCTTTTTTTTGCAGGGTGGGGGGTGAAGTCACACCCGGCAATGCACAGGGGTTACTCCTGGCTTTACACTCAAGAATACTCCTGGCAGTGCTCAGGGACCAGATGGGATGCTGGGAATTGAACTTGGGTTGGCCGCGTGCAAGGCAAAGGCCCTACCTGCTGTGCTATTGCTCCAGTCCCACTAAATGAAGTTTTGAAGGTGCTGAGCTGTGCTGATCTCTGGTGAGATAAAGACCATCATCATCATGAACAGACTCCCTCTCTCTCTCCCCTCCCTCTTCCCTTCCTCCCTTTCTCTCTCCCTGCCACTCTCTCCTTCCCTCTTTCTCCCTCTCTCCCTCTCTCTCCCTCCTTTTCTCTCCTCCTCTCTCTCCCTCTCTCTCCCCATTTTCTCCCCTCTCTCTCCCTCTCTCACTCCTTCTCTCCCTCCCTTTCTCTCCCCCTCTCTCTTCCTCTCTCTCCCCGTTTTTCTTCCTCTCTCTCTCCCTCTCTCTCACTCTGTCCTCTCCACCTCCCACTCTCTTCTCCCTCCCTTCCTCTGTCCCTCCCTCCCTCTCTACCTCTCTCTCCCCCCCTCCACCCCTCTCCTCTCTGGGGCTCAAGTCCTGGGAAGTCTTAGCACAGGTCAGGTCTGTGTCCCTATTTTGCAGCAGGGAGCTTGTTTCCAAGGACGCTGAATCCTTCTCTCGTCATTCATTCTAATCTCCAGAGGGTTGTTACTCAAAGTCACGCGCGGTATTAGTTCCATTTATCACTTAGGGATCATTTATCCTGCTTTTTCTTATTATGTGCTCTTCTTTTTTGGCCACATATTGCTTGGCACAAAAGTCAAAATGATACACAAGAGATTCTTCCCTCTTTTCCTCATCTATCTTGTTCTCCGCCTCCGATTAGTAGTCCCTTTTATGAGCGCTGGTGCGTCTTTTCGGAGACTTTTACGCAAGTATAAATGTTCTTTTTCTTCCACTTCATCCATCAAAGCTTCCCTGGCACCCAGGGCTGTTTCCAGCATGGAATCATAAGCATGGGAAAAGTTTCCTTGTTCCTTCTTCACTGCTTCAGGGAAGTGTTTATTTAGCTGGTTCTCTATTGGAAATCACTCCAGTAGGTCTTTCTTTGGGGCTTTCCAAACACCGCTACAATGACTAACCTGGCAGGCACCCCGCTTTGGAGGTGAGACGGAATGTTTGTACACGCTCCTCCAGCTAAGAGAACATTCTAAGGTGTTGATTTAGGATTAGAACGCCTCTCAAGTTTTCATCTGCTTAAACTAAGCCAGGGACAACCAGGAAAATAGCAACCACTTGTAGAGTTGACAACAGAGAAAAGGCAATGCAGGAAGTGGTTGCCAAGTTAGAGCGAAACCTAGGGCCTTGCTGAGAGGGGGAAATTGCTATTTGCACAGGGGGCACCCTTTCAGGCCAGAGAAACCATCTCTCCGGCCCCAGAAAGTGCTCTTTTAAGTTTGTTTCGTTTGCTTTTCTTTTCATTTTTTTCCCCCAGCCACACCTAACTCTGCTCCGGGCTTGCTCCTGGCTCTGCTCTCCGAATGTCTGGCGATGTTCCAGGGATCACAGGGAGTGGTGGGGTTCGAACCCAGCTTGGCTGCTTGCAAGGCAAGTGTTTTACCCACTCTAGGATCTCTCTGACCTGAAATGCTTGTTGTTAGCACCCTGGTAGCTGCATTCAAATCCATCCAACCTCGGATCTATGAAATCACAGAGGGTTCTGGAGAGAGAAAGCAATAGAAGACAAAAGAAGGGCTTCCTAGTCTGGGACCCTTCTGTGTCACCAGAAGGAGACGGGTCTTTTTCATTATGCCCCCCTCCCATGCCAACAGCGTCAGAAACGTGTAGCGTTAGTGGCACGGGCTTCTGTGCCAGGCTTGCAGGGGAAGTGCAGGATGACCTGATAACAGGTAATGCAGCATGAGGAGCTGAAATACTCGACAGGGCAGAGAAACGTTTGTGCAGGTGCGGTGTAAATCAGTCATCCATCACTGACTTATTACAGTCAGTGTAACAGCAGCTGGTCCCGGAGGTAACCCAGTCTTGAAGCCATGACAACCAGGAGGCACACATCCTCACTTGTGGTGTTAGTCTGCCCCCTAGCGTCCATTCCCCTGTACATTTTTGGTCCTAGTTCTGTGATTAGGGCAGCCAGGTAAGTGAATGGACTTTGAGGACCAGAAACGCTTTTTTTGGCGGGGGAGGGGGGAGTGGTGAGTAGGTCGGTTGGTGTTATGCTGTTCCGTGGGTGTTCCGCTGTTCATCGATTTGCTCCAACGGGCACCAGTAACGTCTCTGTTGTGAGATTTGTTGTTACTATTTTTGGCATACCGAACACGCCTCGGGTAGCTTGTCAGGCTCCACCGTGCGGGTGGGATACTCTCGGTAGCTTGCCGGGCTCTCCGAGAGGGACAGAGGAATCGAAACTGGGTCGGCTGCTTGCCACTAAATTTTATTTTATTTTATTTTTAATTTTATTTTCATAAGGTTATTCACATTAATTGATTACATTCAATATTACAACACCAGTCACACCACCATTACACTTGCCCCCCACCATTATTTTGAATTTTCCCATCACCATTCAAGCTTGCCTGCCAGGGGCAGATGCTAGATAACTTATTTTCTATTGCTTATTATATGTACCATGAGAGGTCACATGGCCACAAAAGCTGCCATGCACTTCTGGAATTCTGAAATTGTAAATGGATGGGGTCCAGAGACATCTCTATAGAGAGCTAATCCATTCTGAGATTTATTTGGGAGTCTCCAGATCAAGGCCATTGATGCATTGAGATGGAACCTGGAGGCAGATCATGGGCATGACAGCCAGGATCCCAAGCGGGTGGGGAGGCAGGAAGGGACAGCCCTAACTTGACACTGGGCATCAGTGAGAAGTTGTCCATGAGCAGGTAGATGTCATGGTAGCCCGTCATGAAATGCTGATCTGCTGAGTGGATGAACGGCCCAGGTGGTGCACAGAACTGCAAGAGGGGAGGAGGAGAGAAACAAAAATAGAAAAAGCCGGGCCGGAGTGATAGTACAGTGGGTAGGGTGCTTGCCTTGCACATGGCTGACTCGGGTTCGATCCCTAGCATCCCATATGGTCCCCCAGTCACCACCAGGAGTAATGCCTGAGTGCAGAGCCAGGAGTAACCCCTGTGCATCGCTGGGTGTGACCATCCCCCCCCCAAAAAAAGGCAAAAAAAAGCAAAAGCTGATTGTTTTTTCTTTTTTGTGGCCACATAGAGTGGTAGTTAGGGATTACTCCTGGCTTTGTGCTCAGAATTCACTACTGGCAATGCTTCAGGGACCATAAGGAGCATGTCTGGGGCCAAACTAGGCATGCCATGTACAAGGCACGTACTTTAGCCCTGTACTATATCACTCCAGCCCCAAATATATAAAAAAAAAATCAGTTAATCATTCTGTTAACCAGTTAATGGTAACAAGTAATTTAAAATAAATTATTGTGGGTCTGCTACAGGCTGACTTGAGGGGTGTTCAGGAAAATGGAGACAATGGTGGAGGGATGGTGACGGTGGTCTTGGGTTGGAATACTGACCTCCTGTAACAAATGATCATGAACAACTTTGTAAACCACTAAATAAAGTGGGGAATAGGGTTTCCCCAAGGGAGCCATCCCACTCCACCAGGGGGCGCTAGACCCATCTGGAGCTTTCTGTTGGTTCTATTAAATAAAGATGTCTTTTTTTTTTTTGCTGTGGTTTTTATTTAATTTATTAATTTACTTCTTTATTCCTCCGTCCCTCTGGGAGAGCCCGACAGGCTACCGAGAGTATCCCACCCGCACAGTAGAGCCTGGCAAGCTAGCCGTGGTGTATTCGATATGCCAAAAACAGTAACAAGTCTCACAATGGAGATGTTCCTGATGCCCGCTCGAGCAAATCGATGAACAACGGGACAACAGTGCTATTAATTTATGCCACACCTAGAGATACTCAGAACTTAATCTTGGCTCTGAACTAAGAAATTCTGAAGCCCAGGGGGGTTTGGGGAACGATATGGGATGCTGAGGATTGAACTCCAGTTCGCCACGTGCAAGGCAAACACCTTACTCACTGTACTATTGCCCCTAAAGAAAGATTTCTGCCAGAGGAGGGGTGGGGTCTGAGTAATTGTATTTCTGACAAGGGAGTCAAATAAGCGTGAGAATCTGTGGTCTAGAGCATAACTGTATTGGTGACAGAATAAATTTAATGATGGGCTGGGGGAGCAAGAGAAAAGCCAGAAAGTTTGTTGTGAAGAGAATGAGAGAGTTAAATGGATAGTTGTGGAAAGATTCTCAAATAGCGTCAAGGACTCAGTCCCAGCTAGGGAAAACAACCGCTATAAATAATTCTATAGGTCAGCCAAAAATCATGGTTAGGGTTAAGTATGAACAACTCATTGGATGTCTAAAGTTAATGGAATCACATTTTTCCAAAATAAGAAAGGTTGGGCGGAGGTAGAGATGTGACTCTGGCTGAACACTTACTTTGCATGTGTGAGGCTCTGAGCTCAATTCTTGTCACTGTCAAAATAGGGGGGATGGATATACGTAGTATGGGTGATACTTACATTCCAGCAAGCACAGACTGCCAAGCCCGCAGTGCTGTTCAGCCTTTTGTAATATTTTTCCAGGACTTGTTGATTGGAAATTCCTTCCCATATGACTGGAGCGTGCCATTTGGGCTGCGTCACAGCCTGTGTTCTAGCCGTTGTCTCACCTGTCTTTGGAACGCCAGGATTTTCCCCTTGGAGCTTAACTGGGAGTGGCTCAGTGTCTAAACTTTCTTTGATTTTTTTTTCCATTTGGGTCACACCCGGCAATGCTCAGGCATTACTCCTGGCTCTGCACTCAGGAATTACTCCTGACAGTGCTCAGGGGACCATATGGGATGCTGGGGTTTGAACCCAGGTTGGCCGCGTGCAAAGCAAACGCCCTACCCACTGTGCTATCGCTCCAGCCCCTGTCTTTGATTATTTCTTAGGAATTGATGGCTCAGCTCTTTCTTTGACTTCCTTTCTATTTTATTTTTAACCTCCCCTTTCTCCTTTTCCTTTTCCTCTTTCCTCATTTCTTAGAAGATCTGGAATACTTTATTTTTTTTGCCTTGCTTATTTTGGGGCCACACCTGGAAGTGCTCAGGGGTTTCTCCTGACTCTGATCAAGAATCATTTGCCTGGCGGAGCTCAGGAGACCATATGATTGAACCTGGGTCAGCGGTGTGCAAAGGAAGCACGTTCTGGCCCCTTTTTCTCTTCTGCACTCAGGGCACCATGTGGGTTGCTGGAAATCAAACCCAGGTCGGTTGCATGCAAGGCAAATGCCCTACCTGCTGTACTCTCACTCCAGACCTCCCATTTTTTAAAAGTGTATTTATTTGTTTGTTTATTGGGGTCAGGAGGATTGGGTCCCATTCAGCTGTGCTCAGGGCTGACTCTAGCCTCCGTGCTCAGGGATCACTCTCTGTGGGGCTTGGGAGACCATATGTGGGATCAACCCCAGGCTGGGAAATGCAAGTATCTCACTTGCTATACTATCTCCAACCCATCACTTTGCCTTTTTCTTAATGCTTATTAAACCACCTTGAAAAAAAAGTCTTTTTTTTAAAGAGTTGCTTCTAACAATAACAGCTTGAGAGCAGACAATTGACAATAATACTTCACCCGAAGGCAGGATGTAAAACTAAGCAAAGAAAAAACTCCATGTTGGATTGAATACTCATTGGATTGAGATGCCAATCTGCTCCCATTGATGGAGGATTTTAAAGTTCAAACTCAGACCTAGACAAGGGTAGGATTTGACATCATTTCCTAGTATACCACCACCACCACCAGCAGAAATAGCAATGTAACAACAAATTGCTCAAAGGTGCCTCCTTGCTGCTTTAGGGATTCCTGTGAACTTGTTTTTAAACTCTTATGATTCACAGAGTTCAGTCTCACAACCTCAACGTCCACCTTCAACTGGCTTATCAGGGCCAGAGTAATAGTACAGGGGTTAGGGTGCTTCCCTTGCACGCAGCAGACCAGGGTTTGATCCCCAACATCCCATATTGTCCCCCGTGCTTGCCAGAAGTGATTCCTGAGTGCAGAGCCAGGAGTAACCCTTGAGCACTGCTGGGTGTGGCCCAAAAACTAAAACCAACCAAACAAAACTGGCCTATCTGTAGCCTGGTGCCATGTTTCACACTCCAGACTTATCCAGATTTGAATTTCAAGATTGTCACTTTCTCTTTTAGAGCGAAGAGATGAGATGGCGCAATAAAAGAAAAAGTGATCTCTGGCAGCAGGAAGCAAGAGGGAGGGATGTGGGAAACCTGTATCTAGAAATTGTTTAAAGAAAACAGAAAAGGACGTAAAAGCTCTTGGGGTCCTTTAGGTTCCTGTGAGAGGAATGAGACACTTTGCCCAGAGGAGGCAAATGGACAGGGGGGTTACTCTCTGCAAAGTGACTCTCAGTGGCCTTGTGAACACAGCACACGTTTTAGGTGGAAAGTTCACCAGGCATCACTGTGGCGTTCACACACTCATCTACCCTCGCCACACTTCCTGGCCATGGCACGCACACGTACACCCTCCTGCAGGTGTGGCCTGAACTCACTTGTGGCACTGGGCTGGCAGAGAACTGACTGCCAGGCTGGGCAGTGGTGCTGGCAACACTGTGCTTAGGGCGGGTGGCAGTGCTGGGCATGCGAACACTGGCAAGACAGGTGTTCTGAACCTTGGCATTACTCTCCGGGTTCCCCATCCCAAAGCCCCCACCGAGTCATAAGATAGCACATTTGTGATATACAAGCTTTCGTGTACATTGTGGCCTAGCTTGGGATTGGCTAATCCTTTGACTGAACCATAACGGCATTGGAAGATGTTTTGAGACATATAAAGGCAGAGTCTCTAAATTTTTTAAAAAATTTTTTATTGAATCACCATGAGAAAAGATACAAAGCTTTCAGGTTTAAGTCTCAGTCATACTATGATCAAACACCCATCCCTTCACCAGTGCACATGTTCCACCACCAAAAACCCCAGTATACCTCCCATCCCACCCCCCAACCCCCCGCCTGTGTGGCTGATTTTTTTTTTTTTTTTGCTTTTTGGGTCACACCCAGCGATGCACAGGGGTCACTCCTGGCTCTGCACTCAGGAATTGCCCCTGGCGGTGCTCAGGGGACCATATGGGATACTGGGAATCGAACCCGGGTCGGCTGCGTGCAAGGCGTGCAAGCCCTACCTGCTGTGATATCGCTCCAGTCCTTTTTTTTTTTTTTTTTTTGCTTTTTTGGCTGATGATTTTCACTTTACTTTCTCTTTACTTGGATTACATTCAATATTTCAACAGAAAACTCACTATTATTAATTGGAACTTTCCCCAAAAAATCAGACCTGCCGAAAAGGCATCATTTGATAATTTGTTTTCCATTACTGAGAATGAAGAGTACATGAGGTTTGGGATTACTGGTATTTTAGTAATTAAGTCCAGAGAAATTTATGCCAGAAGTCGCATCACTGCAAGCTCATACCTCCCCTTAGTGGGCTCCATAAGATGGCTGTCACCACGCCACTAGGAAAGGAAAGGCCGAGAGAGAAAAACCTTTCCCCTCCCGGGACGGCATGGGGCCGTAGCTTAGTTCACAGTCTAAAGGCATTTCTGCAAGAAGCTGCTGGGTGCAAAAAATAGTCACTAGGCCTCGGGATCACGGTCTCGGGGTCTCACTCTGGGTGGAGAGCGAGTCTCTAAATTTTAATAGCATTTTTTTCCTTTTGGTGGGGACCTGTTCTGAGAAATTTATGCTTTCATATTTATTTGAAGCTTATCATTCTGTCGTTTTTTTTTTTAACCTGCTACCAAAAAATATCAGCAATGAGATTCTTCCCAGGTATCTCAATGTTGGAAAGACCATTTCACTTGAAATGAAAAATTACTGTGAATAATAATGGTTTATAATAAGACACAGGCTTTTTCAACTAAAAACTGTCTGCATTAATACAATTCTGCTGTTATGAGAATGCGAGTGTTCCATGAAGATTGCTGCCATTTATCTATTCTATAAATACCGAAGCTCTAGTATACATCACTGTATCACTGTCATCCCGTTGTACTCGAGTGGGCACCAGTAATGTCTCCATTCTCCCCAGCTCTGAGATTTTAGCAGCCTCTCCTTACTCGTCTTTCCCAACGATTGGAGGCCTTTTCAGAGTCAAGGGAATGAGACCTGTTATTGTTACTGTTTTTGGCATATCAAATACGCCATGGGGAGCTTGCCAGGCTCTTCTGTGCAAGGGGAATTCTCTTGGTAGCTGCTGGGCTCTCTGAGAGGCATGTATACATATATATACATATATATACACATATGTATACATGTATATGTATACATATTTCCCTTCACGGCCGCACGATCCAGGAATATGTTCACTCATGTGTGAGGCTTGGCCCGAGCGTGTGGAAAGTGGCCTGGAGTGTGGCGGAAGTGGAGTAGTGGAGGTCGGCTGCCAGGGCTGGGTCCCTTGGGGAGGGGAGGGCTCTCACCCACTCCTCTCTGGAGCACTCCTGGTGCGGAGTCCGGAGGCATGGTTGTGGGGGCCTCATTTTATTCTCCCTTCTGGGAGAAGCAGCCGTGAGTTCTGGAGGGTGGCCGATGAGGAGATTATTTGGCGCTGGCAGGAGGTGGCTTATGGGTGTGACCCCTGGGTCGCCGGGGATTGGGGGAAGCAGGCGGTATACATAGGATCTAGTATACATAGGATCTTTTGTGTGTGTGTGGGTCGAGGGAGCCAGCGATGCTCAGAGGTTACTCCTGGCTCTGCTTTCAAAAATTATTCCTATCAGTGCGTGGTGGACCATATGGGATGCCGGGGATCAAAGCTGGGCTGGCCACGTGCAGGACAAGCTCCCTACCTGCTGTAATGACCCATCAGAAACACTGATTCAACCTTTTCTTTGAGGGGCAGAAGGCCAGCCACACCCGGTGATGCTCAGAAGTAACTAAGCCTGCACTCGGGAATTATTCCTGTTGGTGCTTGGAGACCATACAGGGTGCCGGGGAATCGAACCTGACTAGTATATATAGGATATTTTCTAGCCACATTCTAGGCAGAAGAATCTAGAAGAGGCAAAAATAAATGAATAGTCAAATATGTACATAGTATATCAAAGGTGGATGAGTACAATGGAGGGGATAAATTTGAACAAGCAAGAAGGGGAATGGGGATATATTTTATATAAACATATAAAATTGGGGTGAGAGCACTCACCTTGCATGTAGCCAACGCTAATTCAACCCCTGGCACCTCATAGTCCTCTGAGCACAATCAGGTGCCACCTTGGAGGCTCCTGAGCACTGTCAGAGTGGCCCAGGTAATTCTTAGAATTGCATCCTTGAACCCCCACATCGAACTGCCTGACTGGCTGACTATGACTCTCCAGAAGGGTTCTGGGTCTCCTTAACACCACTTACAAGAACCCCCCAGTGGTATTCGGGGTCCTGGATTAGATTCTTGTGGGAATTAAGAGAATGAGCATTTGATGTTGGGGACAATGAATAGTTCAGGCAGACAAGACAAAAGCCCAGAAGTGAAAATGTGTGTATCTGGGGAGCATTTTGGGGTATGTTAGGTGTGGAGTGACTTCTGAGCACTGAACTAGGAGCAGCCTCAGAGCACCACGGGATGCACCCCCTCCAAGAATACGGAAGATGAATAAAATATCAACAATATCACTAACACTTAATCACTATAATTTAGTAAAGAAATAGGATGATTTCAAGGGACAATTCAGCAGCTTGAGAGAAAATATTTTTATTTATTTGGGGGGGTGCTCCCAAGTGATGCTCAGTGGGCCCAGGGACTTTCCTAGAGATCTTTTCAGTCAGAGGTTCAATATGACGCTCAGAGCTACGTGGGCCCTGCAGTGCCAGGACCACCATGACTCTCCAGGGCTGGTGGTGCTTGGGGCTTTCAGGATGAACCCATGATCACATGATGCTTGAGATTAAACCCACTTCCGGCACATGACTTACACGTGCTCCAACCCCTGCGTTATCTCCCCAGCCCCCCTGAATCAAATGTTTGAATGTCTTTGTTTTATGTTTATTTATTTATTTATTTAAATTTATTTATTGAATCACCGTGAGAGCAGTTACAAAGCTTCCAGGTTAAGACTCAGTCATACAATAATGAAACACCCATCCCTTCACTAGTGAACATTTCCCACCACCAACAACCCCAGTATACGCCCCCATCCCACACCCTCCCCCTACCTGTGTGGCAGATGATGTCCACATTATTCTTCCTCTACTTTGATTCCATTCAATATTTCAACACCAGGCCTGTAGGATAACATAGCCTCTGATAGTTTAGGTTTACTGGGTTACTCCCACCACAGTGCTCCCATTCCTCTGTGTTTATTTGTAGCTTCTTTCTTAATGTTCTGTTGATTTGTATATATTGTTTTTCTCTTCTCCTTGAGTCCTTTGCATAGTTTATTCAGAGCCATGTCCTTTTGTATGGACACAGGAAGACTAAGCAAATGCCATGCTTTTGTAACCTGGGAGTCATTTGACTCTATATGATATTTTCCTCCTGGGCATATGTTCTCTGGACCTAAGCCTCAGCTGCCCTTACTTCCTAGCACCCCCAAAAGCAGGGTCCCGACGAGGGATGGGATGGACCCAGGGCAAGCGGTGAGTTGTATGCTACCCTGGCATCGAGATGGGCCTGGCCAAAGTGCCTAATGCTTAACTATAACTTAAGAGCTTGGTCATGGACAAATGCTGTCATGATCCAAACAGTGATACCTAGATTTGGACCCTGCTAGGGTTAGGAACGATTAATCTGGCCTAAGTACTGTAGTCTAAATCTGTGGCAAGATGTTTTCAGGAGAGCTGCCTTGCAAGCCTCAATGTATCTCTTGCTATGTCCATTAAAAATAACTAGTATTCAGGGGCTGGAGAGATAGCACAGCGGGTAGGGCATTTGCCTTGCACGAGGCCAACCCGGGTTCAAATCCCAGCATCCCATATGGTCCCCTGAGCACGGCCAGGGGTAATTCCTGAATGCAAAGCCAGGAGTAACCCCTGTGCATCTCCGGGTGTGACCCAAAAAGCAAAAAAAAAAAAAAAAAAAAACCTAGTATTCAGATGTTAATGAGTGTTTGGACTAAGGGAAATTAAAAAACACCTTAAGAGTCCGGAAGGGCTTTGGAATGCCCCTAGGTTTTGTTCCCTTTGAACCTGATGGCCCTCAGGAAGGGCTTTCTTGTGTTGATTTTGCTAGCTGACTGTGTGTAGCCTAGAGGGCAAGGTGGGAGAGACAAGTAGGGGGAGAGACTAGTGAAGGAGGCTGCAGTATATCCAGAGAGAGGATGGAGCTGGGAGTGCAGAGATGAGAAAGATGGAACATTGAATAAACGGTAACTAATCAGCAACCAGCTTGGTCCTCGTTCTTCCTTCACTTGTCCTTGGCCAACAGCCGTCCCAATCCAGTCCATATCACAGCGGTTCCAGAGCACCGAACGCGGGCGGTGAGGCAGAGCCGCCCGGAGAGCCCACGAGTGCACACGCCCTTCGGCATGCAATAGTTTTTTACACAGGCCCACCATTGTTATTTGAGATTTTCCCCCAACATTTAGATCTGCTGAAAAGGCCACATTAGACACTATGTTTTCTATTGCTGATTATGAATAGCATACCAATTTTAATAATTAAATCTAGAGGGATTTCTGCCAAAAGCTACTGTGCGCCCAAACATGTCTGTCCATTGGCCTCTGGAAGATGGTGCCCCCCTCCCCAGCCGCCAGGGGGAAAAGGCGGTGTATGGGCACCTTTTCCCACCTGGGGAGGCCCCGGGCCGAAAACTTAATTCAGAGTCCAGACACATTTCTGCCAAAAGCCTCTGGGTTCCGGTATTTGTTTCTGAGTCTCTGGGATCATGGTCGTTTAGCAACTCGATCATGAGTCAGAGAGCTGAATGTCTTTGTTTTAAACTGATACTATGTACCCAAAATTACATGTACACGGACTTTCACTGAAACATTACTTCAATAACTCCCAGATTAGACGAACCCATTGTGAAATTGGCAAAATAAATTATGATATAGTTGCAAGAATATAGAGAGCCATGATTGAAAAAGAAAATCCTCTCTCTCCTGCTGAAATCAAGAGACATGAATGGCCGCTCCTAAAGGAACTTTTTATCTTTCCCCTTATCAGCCGGGAATGTTAAACCAGGTAATAGCTTTCTGGAGATGATCTTTAATTGCCTGATTTGTGATCAATAAATAGAGCCTAGGCTAGCACGCGCGCGCGTGCGCGCACACACACACACACACACACACACACACACACACAAAGTATTCAAAAGGAAACGCTTAGTGGCCTGGAAATCACTTCCCCCATTCAAATTGGGTTCTATTATTATTATTTTATGGGCACACTTGCCGTGTTCTTACTCAAGATTAAACCAGTGTGAGGGCTGAGGTTCTCCAACTTTATTGTCCCTGGGAAAAAGAGAAGCACAAATCAAAGGTCATTCGCTCACTCAGCAAATATGTACCATAGACCTCCCCGGTGACAGGCACTGTTTGGGGCTCCCCCTGGAACTGTGAGCATTGTTCAGCCTCTGGCCTCTGCAAGCTAATGGGCGGGTAAGGCACAATAAAGCTAAATAGACCATTCTAGTCAAGTGATAAGTGCCAAACCGGTATCCATGGAGCATGGAGGTGGGCCTTCCAACCTAAGTAGGGTTAAAGGAAACCACTCAGAAAGG
>NC_073302.1:11991310-12003810 GCF_027595985.1 Sorex araneus | reverse complement strand
CTTGCTTCGGCAGTCCATATACAAAAATTGGAACAATACAAAGATGATTAGCAAAGCCCCTGTGCAAGGATGACACGCAAATTCTTTTTTTTTTGTTTTCCAGTTCACCCTACTTGTTGTTATTGTTGTTATTATTATTATTATTAATTGAGTCACCATGAGAACAGTTACAGGGCTTTTAGGATCGAGTCTATGCTCAAATACCCATCCCTTCACCAGTGCACATATTCCACCACCTATAACCCCCCCACTCCTCCTCTGCCTGTGTGGCAGATGATTTTCACTTTACTCTTTCCTTACTTTGATTATATTCAATTTTTGACAGGAAAATCATTATAATTATTTGGAGTTTTACCCCCAACAGTCAGACCTGTCAGAATGGCATCATTAGATTGTATGTTTTCTATTGTTGGTAACAAAGAGCATATGATGTTGCATGGTCGTGAAAGCGGCTGCCCAGATTTGGAATTCTGGTATTAAGTCCAGAGGTATTTCTTCCAGCAACCGCTGCATTCCGAGATTGGTTTCTGTGGCACTGGGATCATAGCTGTTCAGGAGCAGAGGTGACCGCTCAGGGTCTCATTTGGGCAGGAGGCAGGGCTGGTTCTGCCTCCCCCATTACAAGATTCCCCATGCATCCCATTCCATCACTGCAAACTCCTACCTCTCTGTCCAGTTGGTTCTGAATGGTGGCGGTCACCGTTCTGTCCAGGGGGGAAAAGGCCAAGGGACAGAAACCCTTCCCCTCCCTGGCTGCACGGGGCCGTAGCTTAGTTCAGAGTCCAGGAGTATATCTACCAGCAGCCGCTGCATTCTGAGATTGGTTTCTGTACCTCTGGGATAATGGACGCTCAGGGGTGGTGGAGCCATTCCTGAGCATATATTTTGTATATCAGGAAAGGTTACACGGCCGCATAAGCAGCTTCACGGTTTGGAGATGTCCCAGTCCCGCATACCAGAGCCGTGTTAGTAGAAGCTCAGTGTCACCCGGGCTCCATCTGGAGAAGGCGTGCTGGCTGTACCTTCTCCTTCTGGCACCCCGGTGTTGTTGGCCCAGTCTGGGGGGCACGCAATTTCTTGAAGCGTTCCATAGTTTTAAAACGACAACAAAAGTGTCACTAATAAAGGATTCAGTAGATGAAATTAAAAACCCAGTGGGCGCCCTCAACAGTATAATGACAACTACTGAAGACAGAATCAGTGAGCTTGAAGATGAGCTGCATAAAGCATACAGGAAACAAGATATAATAGAAAAAGACCTCAAAGTAGTGCTCAGGGGAATAAGAGACCTAGGGGATGAACTCAAGAGGAAAATCATAAGAATCATCAGAGTACCACAAGGACAGAGACAACCCCAATGAAGTAGCAATAGTTAAAGATATTATTGCTGAGAAGTTCTCAGAGCTGAAGAATGAAGGCATCCAGACCCAAGAAGCCCAAAGGGTGCCAGCTAAAAGAGGTCCTAATAAAATGATATTAAGACTCTTAAAAGTGACTATGAGTCCTTGCTCTTGAGATAGACTACCCCAGAAAGGCAAATATTATGGAGAACATACCAAGCAATCTGATGTATTTCAATTTGTTTTGACATCACGTTGGTTTGCAGCATAGCATTGTGTATCTCTTAGGCATACAGGTCACTCCTCTTCAGACATATGCTACCACACAGTGCCCACCCATGTATCAACACCCCCCGCCACATCCACTAGCCTTCTTACCCCTCATCCTACCTTGTCCAACTGCCACTCTATAAATCTCAGCTCTGCAGTCAGACTTCGAGGGGTTGTTTTGTTTTGATCTTTCTTTTTTCTTCTTTCTTTGTCCTCTCTCTCACCTCTCTCCCATCCTCTCCTCTATCCCCCTTTTCCTCTCTCCCTAAGCTATCCCCCCAACTTCTACACACACATAGCATGTACTTGCAAGACAAATTCTATTGCTAAACTACATTCCTGTTCCTGCTTTACTTCTTTATATTCTACACATGAGTAAAACCATCTGGTATTTGCCTTTTCCCCTGACTTATAATTAGGGTAAAATTTTAGAGGATAAAAATTCCCTTGATATAGCACCGCATATGCATATAGAGACCATAAAGAAGAAGGCAGGGGGAAGAATCTCTTTCTATGAGAGGATATTAAAAAAGTAATCAGTTTGTTCCCTAGTACAAGCAGGATTCTATCATTGATTGGTTACTTTGTCTTGTTCCTATGAGATGAAAATTTGACATTGCTTAACATCAATCTTTTTGCTTGTTTTATTTTGGGGCCACATCCAGCTATACTCAGAGCTTACTCTTGGCTCTGCACTCAGGGATCACTCCAGAGACCCTATGGGGTGTAAGGGTTAGAACCTGGGTCGACAGTGTGCAAGGCAAACACCCTCCCTGCTGTACTATCTCTCCAACTCCAATGTTGATATTAAATAGCCCCAGCAGTTCTTGTTTCTTGCCTTATCTTTCTTCCTATAATTAGTCTTATAATGCAATGCCCCTGATAGTACATTCCGTTCTTTATTGTCCATTGTCTTCATAAGAGTACACAGTTGGGGTCATTATTGTTTTCTTGACACCTAGAACAGGACATAGTACTGACAAGTTGCACTTTAAACATTTGCAGAATGTTGAAAAATGAAGGCATCCATGTTTATGATTTATTTCCCCCAATAAATCAAATAATTGATGGTTAACTTAGAAAGTGCTTATCCGTATACTTTTGGCCAAACTCACTTTCTATCAACTCTTCCAATCCTTAAAGCAAATGATTCAGTGATCTACAAGTACATGAGATTATGATGAAGCATCAATATCAGCACTAAAGGAAGTAAAATCAATAAATTTCCATTTAGAATTCATTCTCTACTAGAAAAAAAAAGGAAGTTTTTTTTTTTAGAAAGTAAAACAATTTCCTTGCCATCTTGTATTACTAGTTTTACAGGATTAAGCCTAGGGCCTCAAATATGCAAAGCATATTTGGCCTCAAACCTTGTGATGCCAAGTTTGGGGATCATTCCTATTTAGATTTGCCAGAGCAAACAAAATTGGGTATCATCCCTTCACAGAAAGCTTATTTAGTGTCCTGATCTGAGAGAAGTTGTAGGATGTTTCCTGAGCATTGTTAGTTCTTTGTCATCATCCCATTGATAGTTGAATTTCTCAAGCGGTCTTAGTAACGTCTCCATTCGTCCTAGTCCTGAGATTTTAGAAGCTTCTTTCTACTCGTCCTTCCCAACGATGCCGCATTGAGGCTCTTTCAGGGTCAGGGGAATGAGACCCAGCTTGTTACTGGTTTTGGCATATGAATACACCATGGGGAGTTTTCGAGGCTCTCCCATGTGGGCAGGAAACTCTCAGTAGCTTGCCAGTTTCTCCCAGAGGGAGAAGTAGGCTATAAGATACCGCAAAGTGGCTGTGCACTTCCGGGAGCTTGCTTTTGCTTCCGGGAGCTTGCTTTAAGTCTCTGCTGGCCGTTGATAGGATTACACAATGCTGGGGGCAGTCCCTGGGTGTGGCCCCTTAGCTACTGGAAAATGGGAAATCTGGGCGGGAGAGGCCCAGTCCTGATCCGAGCAGGCTTGGAGGTCTCAGCCCCCAGTCCTACACACCTGGGTTCCTCTGCCGGTTCCTTCATGCGTGAGGCTTGTCCGAACGTGTGGAGGGGGTCCTTGAGCATGACTGTTGCTAGGCTCTGGAGGTCTTTGGCCACCAGGAGCTCTGTTCAGGGCTGGGAGAGAAGCTGGAGCCCATTTGAAAGGTATTTGAACCTTTCTCATCAGTGATGTCTCATTTCATGATGAAAGCAGCTAGAAAGTCATGATAATACATTTTGGGGTAACATTTCACTGCAGAATCTCCTGCCCCTGCACTGGGCTGTTTTCACTGGGGCCCCCTCAGAGGGAGACGGGTTGATTTTCCCTCCCCGCCCCAGGGAGAGCCCCGGCAGCCAAAAACCTCCAGAACCCAGCTGCAGCCATACTCGAGGCCACTCTCCACATGCTCAGACCAGCCTCACCCATGAAGGAACCTGCAGAGCAACCCAGGTATGCAGGACTCATGGCTCAGATCTCCAAGCCTGCTCAGATCAGGACTGGGCCTCCTCCATCCAGATCCCTAGCTTTCCAGTAGCTTGGCAGCCACACCCACAAACTGCCCCCAGTGCCGTGTAATCTCATCAACGGCCAAGATCCAGAGACTGTAAAACAAAGCTCCCAGAAGAGAGCGATGCAGAATCTTGCACAACAGAGCCTGGCAAGCTACCCATGGCGTATTCTATATGCCAAAAACAGTAACAATAATGGGCTTCATTCCCGACCCTGAATGTGACAAGGATGAATAGAGACGTTACTGGCACCCACTCGAGCAAATTGATGAGCAATGGGATGACAGGGATACAGGGATACAGGATTCCACTGCTCTCGAATAACAGAACTTTGACCCGTTTGAAAGATTAGGAGGTTACACTAAGAATTGGCTTTTCATTCCCTTTGCCATCCTTCCCTTTATTTTAATTCTGGGACTGGGGGCCACGCCCAGCAGTGTCTCAGGGCTCTTCCCAGCTCTATGCCCCAAGGTGGTTTTCAGCAGTGCCAGGGTTGGCAGTGGGCGGTCCAGTATGTGAAACCCACAATCAGCCCTTGGAGCCATCTCCTGAGCCTTACGGAAATGGATTTTGAATGATGTGCTGGGTGTGTGTAGGTGAGACATAAGATTCCCAGCCAAAAAAAGCAAGAGACCTTTTGCTTCGTCCTCTTTCAGGCTTCGCCCAGTTATCTTGGGCACAGATAATCCTACCTGGGGCTTTCTTCTAATGCGTTTAAGGACCTTATTTCCTGATTGGAAAAATAACACATTTCCACACCACAAAATTCAAGCACCTAAAAGTGCAAGGGAGAAAAATGAGGCTCATCCACGGAATTCTCACGTCAGAGATCACTTTTGTTCTTTCTTTGTTTTCCTTACAGAGACCTTTGATTTATGATCGTGATTCCCACACCCATTTGTCTGGGGTGGAGGCTTTTCTATTTGAGATGTGAAAACGCAAAGATCCTGGGGGGTAAAACAAGTTGTAGGAGTGGGTGGCGGCCAGATGGGTGTTCCTCACCCCTCCTTGCCCAACTCCCCCCCATACACCCCATTACCGTTCCTTCCCACCTAGTCATGGGGAGATCAATACATTTGAGTAAAGGCCATGCATCCCCCAACTTTTATTCATTTTATGTCTGTGACTTTTTATAATTCTCATATACTTTATTTTGCATTCATTCCAGATTTAAAGATCATTCAGGCATGGTTTTAAAGGTATGCAAAGACATCCCTGAGATAGAACAGAAAAGCCAGACCTACACTTCCAGGAACAAAGCTGTACCCAGCAGTGCTCAGGTGGTCACATGATACCAGGGATGGTACCCAGGGCCTCCCGCCATTGGATCGCCCAGACAACACCTTTCTTTAAACCATGCCATCAAAGTGTAGCCACTGGATGAAAACTTCCTCGGGTTTCATAGTTTCCTCTTCTTGGGCTAGATTCTATTCTGTTCAGGGTGACCCAAGACATGAAATCCCCCTAACACCTGAAACCACTCGCCACCCAAGAGGATGGGAGAGAAGTCGGAGTCAGTGTTGGTGGTGGGGCGTGTGCCCTCTAGTCTGTGAGGTTTTTGGGGGGGCGGGGGGTTGGGGGATTCATTTCCTTTTGAACGGAAAGCTCCGGTTGATGCTCCTTTTCTAGCCCAGAAGACAAGGAGGGGAGGGGGGCTTGCCAATCTCGAAGCACTGGAGGACGTTGCCTAAAGGTTGGCTGTCCGTGAGAGTCCTTTGAGTCCTTCATAGCCCAATAGACCTTGATGACGTTAACGTCATCCTCCTTGTTTAAACGGAAATCCCAGCAGTATTCCGGGGATAGGAGTTTACTGGGTTTATGGAGGAAGAAGTACTTGTTTAAGTGACTCTCGTCGTGCCACACGGCCTCCACGTGATTCTGCTTGTCCTTCAGGATGCCCTGGGCGCACGTGCGGGTGAGGTGGAGCACGCGCTGCGGGGTGCCCCCGAACACCGCGGCGTGGTAGTAGAAGTCCCCCTCCCCGCTGGTCATGGACGCGGCCGACCGCCCGCTCCTGTCATACGGCCACAGGGCCGGGTTCCTGTTGTACCAGTAAGCGTGGATCTGGGCCACGGACTCGCCCAGAGTCTCCGGGCCGTAGTCCTTCTGGAAGACCAGGTCCACGTCCATGCAGAAGAGGAAGTCCACCTCGTGCTGGATGTGGGCGGCGATGTGCTCGCTGAGGGTCTTCATGCGCATCATGCTGATGTCCTGCCAGCGCTCCTGCCGCTCGATTGGGAACACTCGGACGGGGCGCTGCAGACTCAGGGACCCCCGGGACGCGCCGGCGAGGTCGTCCGTCATGACGTAGATGATGACTTTCTGGCCCACCATGAAGTGTCTGTCGGCAGTGGAAAGAAACGTGCGCAGGTAGTTCTTCACGTAGCTGGGGGGGAAGAGAGACGGGAGGGATGAGCCTTCCCTGCTCTGTTCCCCGGCGCCCGGCGTACTGGGCCCTGCACTGCAGCGAACGCAGAGGTGCTGGCAAGCAGTAGGACATTCGGTCTATTGCTTGAGTTACATCTCGGTTGTTTTTTGGGGGGACCCGTTAGAGCTATACCCCACAGTGCTTGGGAGACCATGAGGTCGTGGGCTCTAACCCCATGCTTTCCAGCCCTTCTCTCTCCCTGGCCCTTACATAGAATGGGAGAAAGTGAGATTATGTCATGATGAGGGGCTCAGGCGAGTGGGGAACCCCATGACAGAAAAGTTCAGGGGAACACACACACACACACACACACACACACACACACACACACACAACAGTCAATAGCCTAGCCCTGTTTGGGGAGTGTAGATATATTCTAGAAAGGGAGTCCCCGGCCCTCAGCTTGGGACCCTGTCAAGACATCATGGGTAGCTAGGAAAGTTATCTGGTCAGATCTAGGGACAGCAAAAAATCCCTCGGAATGCCAAGTCCTTTCCCTTCCCATCCCCCAGCAATAGCCCCTTGGCCCACACTGGTGCCACTGGGAGAAACAACAACAACAAAACAACGTTAAAATTAGCAGGAACTTGGGGGCTGGAGTGATAGCACAGCGGGTAGGGCGTTTGCCTTGCACACGGCCGACCCGGGTTCAAATTCCAGCATTCCATATGCTCCCCTGAGCACCGCCAGGGGTGATTCCTGAGTGCATGAGCCAGGAGTAACCCTTGTGCATTGCCGGGTGTGACCCAAAAAGAAAAAAAAAAATTAGCAGGAGCTTAAACAGAATCATTAGGCATCACCAGAACTTTTCATCTAAGCTGGCAGAGGAAGGGTGAAACATCATGAAAAGAATAGGGGCCGGAGAGACAGCACAGCCCGTAAGGCATTTGCCCTGCCCATGTCAAGCCGGTTCGATCCCCAGCACCCTATGGTGTCCCACTTCCCCAGGAGTGATCTGAATAGAGTCACGAGTAACCCCGAGAAGTCCAGGTATGACCCAACCCACTCCCCACCCCCCCACCCTAATTAAATCCACTTCTCAAAGTAGCTGGGACCGCTCTGCCTGGAGTCCCCCACCCCGGCTCTCAGTGTCATTTCTCTTCTCTCCTCCCTTCTGGAATCACCTGTGCCCTCCTTTAGGACGCAGCTCCCCTTTGCTCCGGGGAAGCTCTTTCCTCGCTCTCTCCTCGCCCTAAAGAAAAGGATTTTTCTTCACTTTCTGTCTTCCCTGGAAATTGTTTTGGACAGAAGCGAAACAAGACAAGAGCCTGACCCCAGCTGGAAACTGGAACCAACTGCTCCCATGGTCCTAATTCCCTGGGCCAAACACCCCACTGGCAATCTTCTCTCTGCCCATGGGGATTCTACTGAACACAGGCAAGAAGAGAGCTTTTTTTGAGAGGGAACAAAATTGGGTGGATTTTGGGAACCACTCCAAGCCCTATTCTAAGTGAGCCCAGTTTTTCAGGATTATCAGAGACTTGGGAGTTTCCTTCAGAGGGCCAGGGAGATAGGGCAGTGGGTAGGGCAACTTTCTTGCTTGTGGCTGACCTGTTTTCTATTCCCAGCAGCCCATATGGTCCCAAGATCATCAGGAGTGATTCCTGAGCACAGAGTCAGGAGTAAATCCTGAGCATTGCTGGGTGTTTTTCCCGACACACACACACACACACACACACACACACACACACACACACACACAAAGGAAAAACAAGCATGGTCTCAAGTGGCATCTCTAAAAACAAAAACTTGGGAGCTTGCTTCAGATGCAGCAAAGCAGGCAAAGATGGTCTTGGATTATTTAGGTCTTGACTTGTCCTGAAAGTAATAGGTTAAGCCTGAAAGGTCAGAGTTCACACGACTGACCCTTGACTTGCTGGCATTTATTTTCATCTAGTTGTTCTTTATATGATGCTGTGGATGGGAAAACAAAACTTTCTCTTTTCCACTCTCTCAAGCCAATAAAAGGTCCCAGAATAATAAATGGCCTCCGGTAAAGTTAAAAAAAGGAAAAGGCAATCCTATGTCGTTCAGCTTCAAATAAGGTTGACAATCCTAAAAATAATGCCTGGATATTGGTTTCCATTTGGAGCAGCACAGCAGATGGAGTCAAAAGAAAACCTTCTAGCCTGGAATATCTAAAATCACTAGGCAAAGTTTGAAGACTATCACTTAAAACATTCTAGAGAGCTGGAAGGGAGCAACCCAAACCCACAGACGTCCAAATGGCCCTTGTTTCCTGTATGGTTGGGTGCCTCTGGGTTCCGTTTCAGAAATCTCTGCCTCCTCGAGGGAATAGAGTGTTCCATGTGGTCTTCTAGGAGACAGACTGTTTGGACTTTACCATTTCCCATCTCTTTGCCCGCTTGACTGCAAGTTCAGAGCTGCTCTCGGCAGATTGCTAGGAGGGTCTTCAAGCATGAATGTCCAAGGCATTTATTTACCAGTGCCCCTACCACCTCAGGGCGGAACCCCTCTATGCTTCACCCAAGACATTCCTCCTCTCCAAGACTGCAGAGGTGTGTCGTTGGGTTCTTTTTTCTTTTTTCTTTTTTGCTTTTTGGGTCACACCTGGCAATGCACAGGGGTTACTCCTGGCTCTGCACTCAGGAGTTACCCTGGCAGTGCTCACGGGACCTTATGGGATGCTGGGATTCGAACCTGGGTTGGCCGCGTGCAAGGCAAATGCCCTACCCGCTGTGCTATCGCTCCAGCCCCAATCGTTGGGTTCTTTATTATGATCTGAAGATGCATTTCAGCAACACCCTTCAGGGAACTTTGAGCAGACAAGGTTTATCACTCGCTGGCTGTGCAGCAAGCCTGGAGCCGCACAGTGAGGCTGGGGCCTCGGGCCATAGGAAGGAGGAAGAGAAAACTTGAGTTCTGCCTTTCCTGGGACCGGGGGTGGGGTTCTTGGAGTTCACAAGTTCACTTTTCACTGGCGAATTGCAAACAGAAGTGGGATTAACAAGAGAAAGAAAGTGGGTTCCCTCCCTAAAGACACTGTTTCGTGACTCATTTGGGAATTTCTTAAAAGGGACATTTCAAGGTGGCCCAGGTCTTTAAGGGATGATTCACACAGGGAACAAATTTTTTAGACAAATTACTGGGGGGTGGAGGGGAGGGCAACACCTGGCTGTGCTCAGGGCTTACTCCTGACTGTGCTCAGAGATCACTACTGATGGGGCTGGGGAGTGGGGGAGGGTGTCCCTATGGGGGCCAGAAATCAGACCCCAATTGGCTGAGTGTAAGGCAAACACCTTACCTGCTGTGCTCTCTTCTACCCCTCAAGATGGATATCTTTGATTGGGGGGGGGGGTTGTTTTTGAATCACACCCAATGATGCTCAGGGGTTACTCCCAGCTCTGCACTTAGGAATCACTCCTGGTGGGCTTGGGGACCTTATGGGGTGCTGGGGATTGAACCTGGGTCAGCCGCATGCAAGGCAAGTGCCCCATCCACTGTACTATTGCTCTGGCCCCAAGATGATGCCTTTGAGATGGTCACCTCGACAATCAAAAATTTTATGTCAGATGTTTAGAATTTAAAAAGCTTCCAGTGTAATGACCAACTTCATTCTTCTCAACTTTTAAAAAACTTTCTATGTTGGAATCAAAATAGATTCACAGAACAGTTGCAAATAAATAGAGTTCCCGGATAGGTTTTACTCAACTTCCCTTCATGTTAATATTTTGTATAACCGAGATAGGTTTGTTGACACTAAGTGATTCTATGAATGAAACTACAGATGTTCTTTGGGTTTCTCCAGAGAGTCCCCTGGGGCTTTCCATTTTGGGGGATCTAGCGCAGAAGCCACTTTGCAGAGAGTCATCCGGTCCCCTAGACCCCCCAAGTTGTTTCAGTCTTCCTCCCTGTGCCTCAGGACCCTGAGCAATTTGAACAGGCCAGTCAGGTATTCCATAGAACAACCTCAGTGCCTGTTTGTCTGTTTTCTTAGGCAACACTGATTTCAGGACAGCCCCGTTTATCAACCTTTTCTTTCTGGATGAGTATTTTCTGCTTCCTGGGTAAGAAACCCTATAGTGTTTGAGTTCCTGCAGATGTGCTCTTTCCCCTTAGCCTTTGGTCTTGAGACCACCTGGGGCATGATGTTGGCAGGAGGGATCTACAGTCTTGGCTTCCTGCCTGCGAGACTGTTCCTCTCCAGTGCCGTGTGGATGCCTGTCCCCGTAGAACCCCCCTTCACAGTCAGAAAATGCCATCTAGAACTTTGCCCATTCTATTTCATTTTCCATTTACTTTTTTTTTCTTTTTGGGTCACACCCAGCAATGCACAGGGGTTACCTCCTGGCTTTGCACTCAGGAGTTACTCCTGGCGGTGCTCAGGGGACCATATGGGATGCTGGGAATCGAACCCGGGTAGGCCACGTGCAAGGCAAATGCCCTCCCCGCTGTGCTATTGCTCCAGCCCCTCCATTTACTTCTTTTAGTTTATTTGTTCTCCCCAAGGGAGAAACTAGCATCAAAACAGTTCACATACCCCTGCCCTTCTATTTTCAGTTCACTTGATGGCTTTACCGCACTACTGCTTGTAGGAAGACTTGATGCCATCAGTTCCTGAGATTTTCAGCAACTCTATCACACACAGGGTACTGGGGAGGGGGATGTATGGGGACGTTAATGAGGCTTTGGTGTTGGTAGTCCCCACTGATGGGACCCTCTCTGGCCTGGGTGCGTTCTGTGGCAGGAGAGGAGGAAGTACTGTCTCCAGCCCTGTCCTCACATTGGGGTCGCCCTGACCCCATTCTAAGGCAGCAGCTGGAGGCATCAAACTGGTCTCAGGAAGAGGATGGACACAGGGAAGGTTTGCCGTAAGGATCCTTCCTTCCTTCATCCATCCTATTCTTTATCCCTCTCTCCTTTGCCCCCTTTTATGCCTTGCCTTCCCCTGTTCCTCCTTTTTTTTGAGGACTACATTTTCGAGGGCAGGGATGTGGCTCAGGGGCAGAGGGCTTGCCTTGCATGTGTGAGGCCCCAGGTTTGATTTTCTGGCATCACATACACACAAAAATAAATTACCACCAATAGTAACATATGACTTTAAAGTTGATACACATTAAAACTTTAAGGGGTAATGGCTATTGTTCCACTTTACTTCTGTTTTGTACTCTCTTTGTGTGACTTTTTGTATCAGGAAGCCACTGAGTTTATATAATGAATTTGGGAATTATATTTCACTTTGTCTTTTTTTTTAACCTGATATAAATTAGGTCTAATTGGTGTTCATTTAAAAACAAATGACTTTGTAGGGGTCAGTAAGATAGTCCAGGAGACAGGACATATGCCTTGCTTGCAGTCACATCTGTTCCAATTCTGGTTCATTGTGAATTTCATTCTTTTTTTACATTTCAAAGAATCAGCTTTTTTTTGTTTGTTTCTTTCTTTTCTTGCTTTTTGGGTCACACCCAGCAAGGCACAGGGGTCACTCCTGGCTCATGCACTCAGGAATCACCCCTGGCGGTGCCTCAGGGGGACCATATGGGATGCTGGAATTTGAACCCGGGTCGGCCGCGTGCAAGGCAAACGCCCTACCCACTGTGCTATCACTCCCAGCCCCAAAGAATCAGCTTTTGTTTCATTGCTTTTCTCTGTTGATTTTCTGTTGCTTCTCCTCTTTATTATTTCCTTCTTGTTTGCTTGCCTTGGCCTTTTTTCTGATTTAAATACAATCTTATTTCTATCAAATTATGATAGTTGGTCCAAGGCATTCACTTAGCAATGTTACCTTTTTTTACTAGGAATTTACTAACATGTTACATTGCTAGTAAAGTAAGAGACAAGAGCATGGGCAGGAGACAGTAACCATTGGTGTGTCTGAGGACATTTGAAGATGTCAGGGTCCCCTCGTTCCGTAAGACCTTCCATCGCCTTCTTTCCTTTCCGTTCCATGTTTTCACCCACGATCATCTTGAGCAATGACCCGAACTCTAGGACCCTCATTCTCTTTTACTTCAAAC